>NW_020824924.1:0-160000 GCF_003285875.2 Drosophila novamexicana | reverse complement strand
TTTGTATTTGTTTCCATTAAGTGTGAGGTTAGAACGCGTTCCTTTTAATTAGCTTTAAGCTGCAAGCTCTTAACGAGGTAAATCCCCTAATGGCATTCACATTTTTGTGCTGTAATTGCTTGGCTGCTTTTGGCGCCCACTCTTAAAGTTGGCGCAAATATTTCGAAAAAAAAAACCGAAAAAAAAAAACGACAAAATGAAACGCTTTTGGTCAAAATGAGTTTTACGTATTTGGCTCAAACAAAACCGCGACAACCACGCAAAAAATACAAAACTGAAGCGTTCTCAACTTAAAAAAAAAAGTAGATGTAAAAAAAACACACACAAATTGGAGGATTTTTACGATGCGACACACAGAAATTTTCAAGGCGATCTTTAATATGAATTTACATACGTGCGTGTGTGTGTGCCTGTGTGTGTGTGTGTGTGTGTGTGTGTGTGCACACACAAATTTAACAGATATTTATTGACAACTGCTGGAAATGACGAAATGAACGAGTTATTTGCGCGACTTTACTTAGTTTGAAACGTCCCACACGCTATATTATAGAAAATCCGTGTGTGTGCGTGTGTGTGTGTGTGTGTGTGTGTGCGGTAAAAAGCATAAAAGAAACGCTTATACATGGAAATATACATATTAACATATGCATATGGAAATTGACGGACAGTCTGGCTGACATCTATGCAAATAAGTGCGACGAGCGCAACGAAATGTCAACGTCAAGTACACGCATACACACACACACACATGCATATGTATATGTATTGATATATTTCATATAAATATGCGCAATTGGCGTTCGATGCGCAGCTGCAGAGACGCGGCCCTGGCTTGAACTGCAGCCTGGCAAGGTCACACTGTTCGAAATATAAGTAGAATATAAGTAGAAGCCAGCGTGAAGCGTGTTTCTCTTTGTTTTTTTTCTTGCTTGGCTTTGACGCGCTTATTGGCCAATTGGCCGTAACGCTTAACTGGCCAAACAGATGTTGCGAAAATGCCAAATATAACGGATGAGCGCGCAAATAACTGTCGCATTCCATGCACCGTTGCGCCTTGGAAGTATCGAACGTATATTGGAAATGGAAACTCCTGCCGTACGCTCACAATTCGTTCAGTTTTTGTTGTTGATTTGCAATTTATCGCACATCGATCAACTGTTCGATACACACACACACACACACACGCACACACATGGGTATATTAGCAGGGCGTGTTTTGGTGTTTTCTTCGTTGTTTTTGTTTATCTGCCGCGCGCAACCACAAAACAACAACAAACGTTGCAACTGGGCAACGCGACATGGCGACACAAACACACACACACCCACGGACACGGACACGGACACAAAAAAAATACCAATACACATACACACACGTACCCGCAGCGAACGGTTTGGAGGAGGCGCGCAAAACGTTGTTTTTTTCGTTTTTGTTGTTTTTGGCCGTCGCGTTTTTCGCGTTGCGAGTGCTCCGAGCCAAGCTAAATGGTTTGTTGTCGTCCGTCCGTGCCAGATTCACAACTGATCTACCTGCTGCTCGCTAGCTGCTCGCTGCTCGCTGCTGCTGGCTGCTGGCTGCTGTTGTTGGCTGTCGCGCACAGCCAAATTGGAATTGGCGATCGAGCGCGCGCGCGCGCGCGCGTGCGTGCGTCTGTGCCCGCTACCCGCTCGCAATCGATCGCATACAGTTGCTGCACGTTTCCCATCCCCTTGGAGCACGCCCTGCAAATCACATTCACAACAAGCTTACCTTTTGCGGTCCATCTGCTCTGTCAGAAGCGCAGCGTACACGGGCACGGCCATTCATACATATATGTAAGTCACATAACTGGCGCTCTCCGTGGAGCGCGAGAGAGCGTGCGCTATTGTCATGCAATGTCCAACACTGGCCAGCCATTGATTGTTGTTGCTGCGCCTCATCAGGTTTTTCATCTACACGGAGAGCAGCGCCGACAGAGAGAGAGAGAGAGAGAGCTGTTGCTGCTGCTGCGACAATTTTGGAGCTGGGCTGAAGGTTAGCCGCTTGGAATGTTGGCCCGGCGTTGGCGTAAGCGTTGGCGTCGCCAGTGAGAGCACAAAATTTAGACGAAGCGAGTGAGAGCGAGACACCCACAAGCACACACACACACACACACAGATGCTGTCATGTCTCATTGGCGGTTCGTAGAATCGACTATTTAAAATACTCTTCCGGCTTGAAAACAATTGGAACTCGGAAATGCCTTCGTTTTGGCACGCGCTACGTGCAGTGCCTGGGCAAGTGTTGCCACACATGCAAGAAAATATATATATGTGTGTACAGTGGAAACTCGCTTGAACAGAACGACGTGGTTTCAGGCCCATTTTCTAAAAAAATAGTTTTAAACCCAATAAATATAATGAAAATTGAAAGAAAAAAGATTAAATAAATAATAAAAAAAAATTAAACTAAAAAAAAAGCAAATAAAGGTTAGGCGAGCTTTACCTGTAAAACATATAAACTATATAGATGTCGTTTCTTATTTATCACAAATATGCTTCACTTATTTTTAGTGTGTTCCAAAATTTTATTCACTTTTTGTTGTGTGACGAACAAATTCAACGAAAGGTTTCAATTTTTTGTTTTTGTTTGTTTTTTTTCTTACTTAATTTATGGATTTTTTGAACTACTGAGAGTTAATTGAATTGAGGATTGTTTTCTGTTTTAAGGTGTTTTTTTTTTTCATTTTCGAAATAGCAGCTAAGCAATACGAAGAAGGGCACATAATTTTATCGTTTTTATATATATTTGTTTTTCTTAAATTTTCTTCTTCTGCTTTTTTATTTATTTTTTTTTTTTCATTTGTAAGTACATAACCTCAAAAACGTTAAAGCAGAGAATGTAACTGCGCTTTGTGCGAAGCGCCCAAAACGTGCTCACAAACCGTTAAGCGAAAGAAAAACGTTTTGGAAAATCCGAAAAAAAAAAAAAGAAAAACATTGCGAGAGTCTATTTATAAACACATTTTGGGCGCATTTCGTTGACAATTTTGCGAATATTATGTATTATTTTATGCATTTCTGCTTGTCATTTTGCAAGGGTGTGTGTGTGTGTGTGCTGTGTGTGTGTGTGTGTTTTATTATGGCTTAGGCTAAGTACAATTTGTGGCTTATTTGTTTTCGTTTTTCCAATGTGAAACAATTTCAAATGTATGTGATAATTATTAAAAGAAAAATTTTGCAAAAATGTTGGTGATGTTTTTCGCTCAGTGTGCGTGTGCATGTGTGTGTGTGTGTGTGTGTGTGTGTGTGTGTGTGTGTGGAACAGATCTTTAAACTAATTACATAGACATAAATTATGCTAAAGTTAGCGCGAAAAGCATTTTAAAAAATATATGTATATATATATATGGGCGCAAGGATCGCACTAAATTAATTAGGACATTGTGAATTTGTTTTTTTTTTTACTTAATTTTCTTGTTGTTTTTGTTTTTGCCTACAAACTAAATATCGGCTCAGTTTGTCTGAACAGACGGCAACCAAATTTTGTTTTCTTTTTTTTTTTTGTTTTTCATATATATATATATGCTATATTTATAATATTTTTGTTTTCCATTTAGTTTTTATGTAACTGGATGCACTTTTCTTTGGAGTTGGTATTTGTTGTTGTTGTTGTTGTCATCTTTATGTTGCGCCCGTTGTTCGCTTTATTGCGGCTCCACTGTAGATTTATGCCTGCTGCTGGCCTCATAGACACATATACATACATACGTACGCACACACATATATATATATATATATATTGTACATATACATAATCTGTTGCTGCTGTTGTTGTTGTTGTTGTTGTTGTTGCTTTAACTACATCTTAACTCCTCCGTTCTCCGGCTGCCTGTCGCTCCGGCTAGCTGCTGCTGCTGCTGCTGCTCTTGCTCCTGCTGCTGCGGCTGCTCCGTTTATTTATGCGTCTCATAATCGTTTGAGCATGCGCTTTTTCTCCTTGAGCAACTTCTCCTTCTTCTTGTCCTGCAGCTTCTTGTCGAGGCCCGCATGCTTCTTTGTCGAGGGTCCGTCATCGTCTTTGGCATCGCTGGCGCCAGCGCCGCACTTGGCCGGCTAAAAAGTGTATACAATATATGATTAGAAATGTTGTCTATTGGATTTGGTTGTGGATGTGAATGTGAATGTGTCGCACACCTGTGCATGTATCTCGGTCATCATGCGCGCCCGCTGCGAGTAGTCGTCGTAACGTTCGAGCAGCATTTTGCCGGCCTCCTCGTTGAGCGCCGATTCGGGATTGGGCACAATTAGCAGGCATTTGATTGTTAACAATATGTGCTTAATGCCCAAATCTGGTTTCCAATCCTTTTTCAGTGTATTCACGCATATCTCGCCATTCGATGCAACATTTGGATGGAAAATTTTGGTTAGGAAATATGCCTTTGGCGGCGTTTGTGGAAAATCTTTGCTCAGCGTCAATTTGACACGGAATATACCAACGGCATACGGTGTGCCGGCTGGGCCATCTATCAATGCCTGTATATCGGTGACATCGCTCTCATTGATCAACACCTTGATGCCCTCCGGTGGTGTTGTCTCCATATCCTGCAGTTCCTTCATCACCTGCCGTATGGTCTGCGGCGACAGGTTCTCCACATTCGAATATTGCTATATATTTTTTTTTGATAAAAGTTAGTGTTTTTTCGATTTGATTCACGTTACGCTATTTGTTTACATTACCGAACTCATGGCTGGCGCGTCTGCTGCGTCCGCTTGTGCCTGTATGCGTGTATGTATATGTATGTGTGTGTGTGTGTAGCTGTGCGTGTGCTTGTGTATTGATATATATATATATGTGTGTATGTATGACTGGCTCTCAAGGTTTCCTTAATGTCTGCTCTCAACTGTCCTGAAGCTCTGCTCGTTGGCGGCGCGAGAACCGTATTTTAAAAGCTTAGCTACTAACTGTATTTTCACTGGCGTCGCGTCAGCGTCTCTTGTGTGTGTGTGTAAGGGCGGGGGATAGCGGGGCGGGGGTGTAAGTGTGGTGGTAAGAGAGAAAACGTTTTGCTCTGTTTTCGTTTTCGTCTTCGTTGCTGTTTTTCCAATTTGCGCCCGTTTTATATTTGCTGCCTCGTACTGTATGCTTGTTAGTTGTTTGTATATGCTTAAAACTGAAATCGATTTGTTTTCCTATTTGGTTATTGGCTTCTCGAAACATTTAAAAAACAAAAAAAAAAAAGAAGCACACACAATTTCTAGTCAATTGCACACTTCACGCTCAACAACAAAACACAAAACAGCCTCCATTTACAGAAACCCTCGTCGTATGGTATACGCTACAGTGTCCGGCTATATTGACTTTGCACTATGCTCTGTCCACACGCTTGTCTCTCACCATTAATTGGTCGTGTCAGAAGTCAGTGTTGGACAATGACAGTGTGTATTTGTTTGATAATCGGCAAATTAACTCTAATAATTATTTGATCTTGTCTAAATTATTATTAATTTTCTTCTTTGATAATGTGCAGTGTATGCAAACGTGTACTCGGTCCGTACCATCAAGCAGCTATCTATACTCCTTTCATGCGCATGCACTAGTGTTGTCCCGCTCGTGTTTATCGAATTGGACAGTTCCGCAGCAGTTCCTAAAGTATTCAGTATGAATTCATTGTAACAAAATAAACTGAAGTTATAGTCAAAATATATAGGTTTTCAAAATGTACACATTTTGATGAATAACGTATATTTTATTTGCTCTTGTTAATGTTTTATTTAATGCAATTGTGCAATTGGCGTTGCCACATTGTATGGAAAAGACTAGGGCCGGTGGTTAGTTAGTATTTTAAAATGCCAAAAATATCGATAAATCAAATTATACGTTGCGTACAAATTCAAAGAACTTTGCTGTATTTATTATGTTCACCTGATGCATAAATGTAAGGAATTCACTTGCATTTAGATCTTTGTAGCAACAATGAGTGCCTGAAGCTATTATTTGTCGATCTATGTACGATTAATTTACACCTTTTCAAATATATCGATATACATGTATGCAACAATTGTGGTGCCGATCGCTGCAAGAAAAATCGCGATGTCTCGATGTTTTTTTACACAAACGCCAACGCATAATTTAGTTTTAGTTTAGATTTTTTCGAATTATAATTTATTATACAATTTTATTTAAATTCCCTTGGCCACTCAACGTTTGGCTACTGCTGGTGGTTGGCGCCGCGACAGCACTTGAATGAACAACACGCACTGCATCAGTTGTGCGTTGGTGTTGCTGTGAATTTGTGTGTGCAATTGGAAGTGGAATTGTGAAGTGGTCAAAATAATGTCGAAGAATAAAATAAACACAACCGCGGCGACGGCAGCCAACGCTGAAACGAATCTAATTGAAGTGAAATCAAAGGTGAGCCAACAACCCAACAAGCAGGGTGCAAATGCATCAGCAGCACAATGGAATGCCATTGGGAATGCTGGGATCTGCGGCACAGCTGCTGATTCATGCCAGCCACAAATTGTACACATTCGTGTTGTTGTTGTTGTTGCTGCTGCTTCTGCTGTTGAATGTTGTTTGTGTGCAGCAACAGTTGGCGGCGTTGCCAGCTCGTCGTCAATATACATATGAGTATTTCGTCAAGTTCATAGAAATTAACCGTTGCTTTATTATAGTTCGATGCCGAGTTCCGACGCTGGAGCTTTAAGCGTCACGAGCCCGAGCAGAGCTTCGATAAGTTCGCCAACCTCATCGAACAGCTGCACAAGCTGGCCAACATACAGTTTCTAATACTCTACATTGATCCGCGCGACAACGACCTGTTGCCCATCAACAACGATGACAACTTTGGGCGTGCACTCAAAACGGCCCGTCCTCTGCTGCGCGTTATAGTCCAGCGCAAAGGTGGGCATGGTTTATATAGATTATCTAGAGAGCGCTAGAGAGAGAGAGAGAGATGATATTTTGTATGATCATTTTTATAGACGATCTGAACGAGTATTCCGGCTTTGGCACGATGAAGCCGCGCAATCTAATTGGCAGCATACTTGGCCATACGCCAGTTAAGACCAAAGCCCCATCGATATCCATACCGCACGATTTCCGTCAGGTATCGGCCATCATTGATGTGGACATTGTGCCGGAGACGCATCGGCGTGTCCGTCTGCTCAAGCACGGCAGCGACAAGCCGCTCGGCTTTTACATACGCGACGGCACCTCCGTACGTGTGACGGCCAGCGGCCTGGAGAAGCAGCCGGGCATTTTCATATCACGCCTGGTGCCCGGCGGTCTGGCCGAAAGCACCGGCCTGCTGGCCGTCAATGACGAGGTCATCGAGGTCAATGGCATCGAGGTGGCCGGCAAGACTCTGGATCAGGTAGACCGTAGCGCATTTGCTTCAACTAGCCCCATTTACTAACCCCAGGCATCTGTTATAGGTTACCGACATGATGGTCGCCAATAGCTCCAATTTGATCATCACCGTCAAGCCGGCCAATCAGCGGACTCTGACGTCAACGCATCGCGGCTCCTTCTCGCGCAACAGCCAGCTGTCGAGCGGTTCGCATCATACGAATCATACGAACACCTCCGATGAGCTGGAGCACGAGGATCAGGATGATATTGTTGACCTCACTGGCGTTACGCTCGACGAGAGCCCCACCAGCGGCGGCGTCGGAGGCGTCACAGTCACAACAAACACACACAGTCATCAGTTGTCCTCGTCGCCATCGACGCATCACAAACAGGCCGCCTCCAATGCGTCCACAATTCTGGCCAGCGATGTCAAGGATGGGGTCTTGCATTTGTAAAGCGCGCAAAAAAAAAAAATACGAAAAGAGGAAAAACAATAATACGAAAGGCAGCAGGTCACACACACACACACACACACACACACACACGCATACACATTAATTATATATAATATTGGGATTATATATGCAGTCCACATTCCACATTTCGAACGTTTCCAGTTCCCAGGCATATTATGTTTTTTAAATTAATTTTTCACACATATATATACAGATATTCCTTGATGTCTTACACTAGTTAGAGTGAGCAGGAATATAGAAGAGCGAGCGAGAGAGAGAGAGAGAGAGCGAGAGGCAGCTTTCAGTTGTAATTGTTTATGCCACGCCCACGCCCACGCCCTAGACATGCCTCGAACTTAAACATTGCATTCCATTTATGTACTTTGCGGCACACACACGCACACACACACACACACACCCTCACACACACACAACAATTAAACATTTTGTATGTACTTACAACCTTAGCTAAAAATTTAAGCAAAAATGTTTGTTTGTTCCGTCTAATTTCAATTAATTTTTTTTGTTCTAATATGTTTGTAACGTGTGCGAGCTTAAGAAAAGTGTTACTTAATATTCTTAATATATATTGTATTTTATTTTATTTAATATCTTATTGTATTCCGCTTTTAAACTGTGTTTTCTTTTCTTGTCCCAATCAAGTTTTGTGTTTTTTTTTTTTTTGTATTTGTACTCGTCTTTTTTTTACGTCTAAAGTTGAGAATTAAGAAAAAACAAACATAAAAAAAAAAAAACACCAACAGCGCCTTTAAAAAGAGAAAGAAAAATTAGCAAACGCATAACGATATACCTAGACTATACTATACATATATATATATATATATATATTTATATATTATAGATGTTTTTATACACGTTTCTATTCAAAGTATATATCTATATCTATATCTATATATATATAAACAATTAAAACTGCAGACTTGAAGTTAACAAAAGAACACATATGAAAGACATATTTTAGATATATATACACACACACACACATACACACACACACAGAGAGACACATGCCTACAACATGCATAGACATCTAGTGTTAAGCCTTTCACCAAATACCTATACCCTATACCCTATACGCTATACCCTATACCCTATACCCTACACCCTACACCCTACACCCTATACCCTATACCCTATACCCTATACCCCATACCCTATACACTAAAAAGCAGCAGCTAAGCATTGTTAAAGCGACGAGCATATAATATAACTAATACAAATCGAACAACTATAAGATTATGCTAAAAAGACAACGAGAAGAAGAAGAAAACAACATCTAAGAACAATTAAATATTATTGTGCATGTATTTTAAATAAATCCCTAGTGAACTTTTTAGTGCACTGAAAACTTATCAATTTGCGAGTTTTAATCCATATCTCTGCCAGATTCTAAAAAACGAAGCCCAAAAGTTGAAGATTTAAGCAAAAACCTTGCTAAATTTAAATAAAATATTGGTTTATGTTTAAAAGTTAACAATTAAAGGCGAGCGATAAATTTGTTAATGTTTTTTTTTTATTTTGCGAATTATGGACAAAAATGAACGAACGTTATTTGTTTTCTTTTGTTTCTTTCTTCTTTTTAGCTATTTCATATAGCGTAAATGGAATACATGGAATATTTATAATATTTATATATATATACGTGTGTGTGTGTGTGTGTGTGTGTGTGTGTGTGTGTGTGTGTGTGTGTGTGTGTGTGTGTGTGTGTTGAGCCTAAAACTAGATGAAATTGTTGAAATATATAATTGGGTTTTTCTCTTTTGGCCTTCTTCAAAATATGTTGCAGTTGCATTCTTTTTACAGCGAATGAGGAATTATACATTTAGGTACACAGACGGGGACACAAACAGCGAGAGGGGAGGAACGGGTCAGAGGAACAGAGATAGATAGACAGACAGATAGAGAGAGAGAGAGAGGAGAGAGAGATACACAAATGCAGGCTTACAAAACTAGTTACTTGTTTATAGTTAACGTTTATGGTTTAATTGGCAGCCAGAGAGGCTTAGTCGCTGGCCGCATCACTGCCAGCTGCCACATTGGCCGCATTATTCTCGAAACATTGCCAAATGGTGCGTGCAGCAGGCCGATCCTCGCTGTGGGCATTGGTGCACAAATAGAACAGCTCGACAACACAATTGTAATCATCGCTGAGCTGAAAGGCAACCGGCAACGGCGGCCGTGTGCCATACGCCTGCTCCACATGCGTCAGAGAATAGTCGGAAATGTCATTCTCTTTGGTATCGTCCTCATCGGTGTAAATGGACGCATCGTCGGCGCACTCTTTGCCGCTGGACACGTCCGGTTGCGTGTGTGCGGCGCTCGTATGGCCCTCGTCCGAGTAGTTGAGCTGCTTGCGCTGCGGCAGCTCCTGTGAGCTGTCCAAGTCAATGATTGAGCTGCTGTTGAAGGCCGCGTCCAGTTCGAGCGTGTGCGGCGGCACCAGCGCCAGCGTCTCGTATATGATCAGGCCAAAACTAAAGATGTCAGCTTTGCTGTCGATGATCTCCACCTCGTCCATGATCTCTGGCGGCGACCACAGTTGCGTGCCTGTCAAAGATCGTCTCATTAAGCCCAACTTGGCGCACTTTAAAAGCTTCATGCCAACTTACCCACATATTGTAGATGCGGATTTTTGTGAAAGTTAATCTCGCCATTCTCATCGAGCGGCAGTGAGACGCCAAAGTCGCAGAGCTTGCAGATTTCAAACTCGCCCTTGACCAGAACGTTGAAGGACTTGAGATCGCCGTGCAGCAGACGCGCCTCGGTGTGCAAAAAGTCCAGAGCATGGGCAATGTCCATTATCATTTTGAATGTGTGTTTGGCGGGCAACGGTCCAAGATCCTCATCGTGACGCTCCTCCAATATGGAGCCCAGCGACGTACTGCACATTTCCAATGCCAATGCATCCACGCCCTCCGATGATTTGATAACGCCCCGAAAGCCAACAATGTTCGGATGATTCAACTTGCTGTGGAACAGACGACACATGATATATATGTAGGTTTATATATATATATATATTGAGCTCTTGTTGAGCGCTCAACAACCCAGCTGGAAATTTGGTGCTCAATGACATTGAAAAAACGTGCATGACGATCTCGTTGACATGTCAGCGATTGTGTCTTGCCTGTTGACATAACAAAATCATCTGACATTTGTATACACAAACAAATGTCATCGAAAGCAGTTTAATCAGTCGGTACATGACGATCTCAGTGACATGTCAACCAGCTCGTCTTGTACTATAGAAGTACAAAACAAACAGAGATTGCCCGGACATAAGACTCTACTCTACAGAGACTTCTCTACATCAGCGAGCTGAAGGCTTCCATGCCTAAGCCGGATTTCTTTCATCGGCAAATTTCCAACTGGGTAACGACCACAATTGTGTACACCAAATGCACGCACACATGTGCGACGCAGCAGCCTCACGCATATGCACACGCATGCATTCGCACATACACACACATACATACGCACACATACTGTCAGCCACCGGCTCGCCCACGTGTGTATACACCGCGTGTGCGTATGCGTGTGCGTGTGTGTGTGCGTGCATACGGTGGTATACAACATTATACCATGGAAAATACATATGCATATGCAATCAGGCCACCGAAAAACGGCGTACAGTGAAGGACCCACCGCAAAATGGCTGCTTCGTGTATGATGCGGTCATTGTAGACTGGATCCTTTTTGGCCCTGGTGCGCTGTGTGATGCGCTTAACGGCCCACGGTGAACGTATGCGTCCCAACTTTGGTGACCTATCCAGGCGATAGACACTGACACCGGTGCCGTGTCCAAGTGTTTTCAGCATCGGTGATGGTGGTATTCGTATGGGTGTGCTATTGTTCTGCACATTCTCCATGTGCAGGTTGCGCAGTTTGCGACGCGGCGTGTCCATATTGCTTGGAATACTTGTGTGATTGGCTCAGAGATTGTCAGAAATGGACGAAATAGAAAACAACTTGATATCTAATGTGACGCGCACAAAAATGCCGTTTAATTGAAAATTAGGGATGGCTAGGAATTGCTATCGATTAGCAGCATTAATATCATCGATAAACACGTTTATCGTACTCGATGGCAGCTTCGATCATGTTTCTTTTAATAATTAACTGCTTGTTTTGCATCTCAAAAAAAAACAACATATCTTTTCAAAAGCATCGAGCATTGAGAAATTTTGGTGGACAGGCTTACTAATTAGTACTTAAGCAGCACATTGAGTACTTGTTCACAGCGATACTTTCGGGTATCGATTTTTCATTTACTCAACTGTTACAATTATCGAATAACGGTTGGACTGTTTGAACGTGCGCAGCTTAGTTGCAAGAAAAAAATTATGATTTATTTGTGGACATTTAATGACATCAGCTGAGCTTAACTTTTGAATGGAATCGATATTTGTGGCCTGTGCCTATCGAGTGTATTCGATTGATGGGTGACAACTGTAGCTTTCACATTCCAGCCGTTTATTATTAATTCCATTTAATTGAGTGCGCTCCGCTTTGCTTGGCCAATGTGTTTTTTGCGTTTTCTAATGCAGGCGCGTTCCACGCTCAGCCGCGTAAGTAAAAAGCAACCGGCCCATGCAGCAACAATATGCTTCCCAGCTCACTTTCGCACAACAATTACAGTATCTACCCGAGAAAGCGGCCAGCGCCAGCCCGAGCTCGGGCTCCGGCTCCGGCTCGAGTTCAGCTCGGCAATTGGAGGCGGGCAGCACACGCAAACTGCATCTGGTTATGGGCAATGAGTCGTGCGATCTGGACTCGGCGGTTTCGGCCCTAACACTGGCCTTCATCTATGCCCAGCGGGAGCAGGGGCACGACTATGTGCCGGTGCTCAATATACCGCGGCTCGATTATCCGCTCAAAACGGAGGTGGGCCACATGCTCAACAGGTGCGACATCACTGAGCAATTGCTGCTCTTTCGGGACGATCTGCCCCAGCAATTGGCTGGCGATATCAATGTCATTCTCGTGGATCATCATGTCAGCAATTTGGCCAAGCATGTTGTCGAAATACTCGATCATCGACCGATGGAATCAAATCCGGCCATGCAGCTGCTGCCGGAGCAGTGCGTGCGCCACATTGAGCCCGAGCTGGGCTCCTGTGCAACGCTCATCGGCGAACGCTATTTGGCCGAGCAGCAGCCGCGCTCGAGCCGAGTCACCCAGCTGCTGCATGCCACCATATTGCTGGACACGATTAACTTTGCGCCGGCTGCCAAACGGTTTTGTGCACGCGATCTGGCCATGGTCGAGCAGCTGGAGCTGATGATGCTCGAACCGGAAGGCGGCCAATTCGATGATGCCGAGAATAAGCGACGTCGTCGCAGCCTCTTCGATGAGCTGGTGGCCGCACGTGCCGACATTAGCCGGCTGACGCTGGCCGAGGTGCTGCGCAAGGATATGAAAAAGGTGCAGACCGAACACCATACGGTGCCCATGGCCGGGCTGCCGATGCTGGTGCGCGATTTCATCGAGCTAAGCGATGCGGAACAGGCAATACGCGAATTTGCCATGGGCAGCAATCTGGCCGTCATACTGGGCATGTTTGTGCCGCCCGGCCACGGTCAGGTGGTGCGCGACGTGGCGCTCATCTCGCTAACCGGCCAGACACAGCTGGTGGAGCGTGTGCGCAAAGCGCTGCTCGATTGCCAGACGCCGCCGCTCAATCTCCAGCCGCACACGGTCGATACGCACTTCATGGGCGGCTGCTATTTGCGACAGCACAATATACAGGCCACGCGCAAACACATTCTGCCCGTGATCAAGCGTGTGCTGCTCGAGATGGAGGCCTCACAGCGCTGCGACTGCGACGATGTCTACTTTTTCAAGGAGAAGCCCAAGCTGGGCCTGTCCTAGACGCAGCACGCAGCCGCCGCAAGTACAAATCCGTGCAGAAGAGTTTATCGTATTATAGTTGGGGCGTCCATAACCGAGTCCGAGCTGCATCCAAGCCAAAACTGTTGTAGCAACAATAACCACAACTCAGCTGTAATATTTGTTGTTGTTGTTGTTTTTAGTTCAATTGTATTAAATTAAGTACACGTTTACGATTCCCAATCAAATCTCTATATCTATAATCTATATGCAAATCGAATTTATGTACATCTATATGAAAGCCAGCTCTCGCTTCTATCAATTGTTCCTGATCTGTATAGGGAAGAGGTTAAACCCATATATTATTAGCCCGATCTCAGCCTATTATTTCACACGATTGTTCCTATTACACGTATATATATAATGTGGCTGTTCTGAACAGTGAAAATCAATTTGAATCTAAATGTGTTAAACGAAATTACGAATTCAAATCAAAATCGGATCTGTTGTAGCATGATTACGATATGCACCATATGATATATAGCAAATCGATCTAAATGTAAATCAAATCTAATACTTATTCAAATCAAGTTTATATATATATATATATAGATATGTATGCGAAAGTTAATCATGCGCGATCTTTGCAATTTGAAAGGGAAATCTCGATGTTGTTTTGTAATTGAGGGAAAAAAAAACCTATGCCAAATTATATCGGGATCGTTTTTGTAGAGTTTATCTGGCGCCGTAGATATCCATGGAAAATGTAATGTTGGTTTTATTCCGCAAATATATACACACAATATATAGAAATTATGTACATGTAAATACATAAATAAAATTAAAGAAAAAGCTTAACTTTCTATAGCTGCGGCTCCGGCAGCTCTGCGGCGTCCGGCTGCTCGCTGCCGTCACCCATCTCATCGTCGGCACAGTCTAGCGTCATATCCTCGAGCATCTCGGCGAGCGTTATCTGGGGCACATCGCCGGCGCTCGGCTGCACCTCGATGGGCAGCGGCTTTTTGCTATCACGATAAATGTTGATGTGTCCGCGTATATCGGGATTCTCCTCGATATCATCGAGAAACTCATGATAATCGTATTTGCTGCGCTCATCGGTCTTCTCATCGGCCAGATGCTTGATCTTCCATAGGCGTTGGCTGAGACGCGTCTGTCGATCGTAATGTTTGCGCACCAGTATTACGTCCGGTATCAGATGCGATGGCAATTTATCAAATTCGGGATCATTGATGTTCGCCTCGCCGGTATTGTAGCCCATCACCGAGTCGCCCACCTTGAGCAGATGTCCCAGATGGGAGCGCGTGTGTATGGGATTATCGTTGATGCCCAGCTCGGAGGTGCGCACCACCCACACATCGCAGAGGGCATGCTTATTGGACAACATACCCTGGCCGGGATAGCATTTGCGATCCTTCTCGTGTATGACATCAATGTCCATGACCACATACTCGACCAGCTGCTTGGGATTGCAGATGGCCTCGAAGGGTGCCCGGAAATATACCTGTGTGGTTAGTTCGGCAATTTGTCCCGTCAATGGATCGATGAGATGTATGTTGCTCGAGACGCGATTCACCAGACAAACGGGCGAAATGTTGCCCAGCTGCTGGCGCAGCTTCTTCGAGATGCAGACGGCGCTGTCCTTCGATACGGGCGCTATTTCGACAGACCAAGAGTACTTGTAATTGTAGTTGTTGCTGTGTATATCGTGCGAGATGAGGCGCTTCGATGTTGTCACCTTGGCTGGGACCATGGTTTGCAGAAAATCAACCATGCGACGGGCATGATTCTCGCTGACATAGTAAAAATCAAGACCGCCATGCTCCGGCTTGATGCCCAGCGTATTCTCGTGCGCCTTGTATTTGAGTATCAGCTGTTCCAGATAGTAGAAGGTCTTCTTGTTTTCGGCACGCTGACGCACCTGGACCAGGCAGCGCCAGAAGTCCTTTGCCTCGGTGCGATGGCAATCGGTGCACATTTGATTCTGTACGGTGAACTCAACAATGAAGACCTGTTGCAGCACAGTGCCGCCGGAGATTTCGCCGTGCACGGTCAGCTTCACCTTGATGCGTTTCGAGTGCTGTTCGGTCCAGATGAAGCCCGCATCGACCAGTTTCACTTCTTTGAGTCCTTTGAGCTTCTTCAGGCAAACGGCAAGCAGCTCACGAGACTCAAGGGCTGCCTGTACCCATTCGTTGGGCGGCTGCAGATAACGTTCGCAGTTGCGACAAAAATGCAGCACCGCCTGCTTTGGTATATTCTCCGTAATGTCCACATGATTCCGCAAACATGTCACACACATATTGGCAGGATTTGGTTGTATGGCGACGCCACATTCGCAGCAAAGTATCATTGCGGCATTTGCACTGCTGTTGCCGTCAGCGGCCAGCTGGCTGATGCTGGTATAGTTGACGTGCTCCATGGGTTTGTCGCACAACGCTTTTTGTTGTGAAATTCCTTCGAGCTAACGGCAAATTCCAATTGAAAAGAAAACAAAACACGTGCGAACGTACGAAATTCTGTGGTGTGTAAACAGTGTTGCTGCAATTCAAGAGCGACAAAATACCAACAATTTGTCTCAAATACCTCGAAAATACTGTTGTCTCGTGAAAGAGCAGAAATAATATCGAATTTTGTCGAAATTCAAAAACAAACAATTTGTCGAGCCCTATCTGGGCTCTGAACGTTTGCTAGCGATGACTTGTTTCTATTTTTGTTTTTATATATACATATATATTTTTTTTGTATTAAATATATTAACTAGATATACGCATTACAAATTACACACAGAAATATATTTTTTAAAAATAAATGGGCGTTGCGCAAAAGTATATGCCAGCAAATTAAATATAGCAACAGTCAATCACAAACATATTCATAATTGGTATTTATTTTTTAATCCCACAGTTATTCGTTAATTGTTAAAAAAAAAATAATTTTTTTTTCAAAACTAAAATTAATATTTTAAGTTTTGGAATATGGTTTTTCAGTGTGGCAGCCATGGGTTCGCCTAGCGATGTTTAAAAGGCGGATGCCTTAAAAATTTCATCGATATATATCGTATTTTAACTTCGTAAAGTGCCATCCACTAGAATTAACCGACTAAACCGAGAGAATGGTATGGAAACAAAAGTAAACGATTATAAAAACATCGATATACGTCATACCGAAACTTTATTTTAGGAAATCAATGTCATATCTTATTAAGTAAACGAACAAACTAAAACAAAACGCATCAAATGGAAGTCGACGAAGAAGAGTTCGAGGTTCCCTCCAGCAGCAGCAAAGGCGAAAAGAAGCGTTTCGAGGTTAAAAAGGTAATTTAAAAAAGAATATCGTAACAATAAAAAAACACAAAAAACAAAATGGCGAATTCGCAAGTCATGTCGGCGTGTTAATAATTTTCCATTTCTGCTATCTCATACTCCTTCGGCTACAGTGGAATGCCGTGGCACTCTGGGCGTGGGGTAAGTAGACAGACAAAATACCTCAAAACTAACCAAACTGATCAAAATCTTTCGTGCAGATATCGTTGTGGACAACTGCGCTATCTGCCGGAATCATATAATGGACTTATGCATCGAGTGCCAGGCAAATCAGGCATCCGCCACCAGCGAGGAGTGCACCGTCGCCTGGGGCGTCTGCAATCATGCCTTTCATTTCCATTGCATTTCACGTTGGCTAAAGACGCGTCAGGTTTGCCCGCTGGACAACCGCGAATGGGACTTCCAAAAGTACGGACACTAATACCGGCAACACAATCAACCAAAACGTCCACACCACACAGCACACACACAGCATACACACATAGACACACACAGACAGGCTGTCGCCAGTACATTTATCAGAATCGGCTTACTGGAGCGTTCATATTGCCGGATAGTAACTGTATCCTGACACTCGATGCACATACACCTATGCGTACCGTACACAAGCACATTAATCTATATTATGTGATTAGGTTAAAATACACGAGTTTATGTTAAGTTCGAGGCTCGTCATAAATAAAATCGCGTGTTTTACACAAAAGAGTTTTCTCTCTTTACTTTTCGGGATTTTCATCGAAGGGTGCAGCACGTTTTTTTTTTATAATTAAATTTAAATTAACTTGCGCGCGAAGAAAATTTAACCGCCTGCGCTCTCACAGCGTGCATCGCCGCGTCGATACCCTGTACCGGAGTTGAAGTGGGCCATATTGGTGCAAAAGTGACTGCGTCTTTTATATATATAAATATATTATTGTTTGTTTTTTGAGCAGTTGATTTAATTAGAAAGCACTCTTTGCAACAGTTATAAAACGGTTACCACACGATAAACAGGGTGTCGCACAATCGGTCATAGCCCAAACCGCATTGAAATCCAACCCTAAACTCTAACGGGCGAAGCGCATGAGCGAACTTTCTGCTCTGTGCGTTTCTTGTGGATGCACGGGCGGCGGGAGTTGATCAAAAAGACGTGCAATTCATACCTAATTTGTTTTTGGTTTATTATTAGTATTATTATTATTATTATTATGAATGTTGTTGCTGCTGTTGCCGTGCAATGTAAAAGAATGCACAGCACAATTACATATGAAACGGTATTTTTGTATATAAAAAACAAAAAATAGGTATGCATATAAATGAAATGAAAACTAGCTCAATGACACGGCGTGCAAAGCCGTGCATATTTCAATCCCCCACCCCCAACCCCACCACTGCAATGTGAACCGGGCAGAGGCCCG
Source organism: Drosophila novamexicana (assembly GCF_003285875.2). NCBI lineage: Eukaryota > Metazoa > Arthropoda > Insecta > Diptera > Drosophilidae > Drosophila > Drosophila novamexicana. Next base: position 141,642 of record NW_020824924.1, on the reverse strand, counting down.
GACCGTTAGACAGCGCAGCACGCCGCGCATTAAGCTGAAGAATACATATGTATGTGTGTGTATTTATATATATATATATATATATATATATATGTAGATATATTTAATATAATTGTTGTATTTGTAAATATATATTATAATCGCTTGTATAAAACTAATTAATATGCTAAACTTTAAAATCAAACTTAGGCGTAAAACAAAAAAAAAAAAAAAAATTATGCAAAACCGTTTTATGGGGCCAAATACATGTTTGTATGTTTGTATGATTGTGTGTGTGTGTGTGTGTATGCGTAAAATTAAATTATTATTAATAAACTAAAACTAACAACACGAACTCTGCAAAAAGCTCAATGTTGTTGCAATTAATTCTTTTGCTAGTTAACAAAATTATGTTTTGTTGTTGTTGTTGTTGTTGCATATTTGTTGAAATACATAAGTATATGTATGTGAATTTTGTTGTTTTTTTTTTTTTTTGGAAATTTTGATGAATACATCAACAAAAATGTGCAAAAAATCATGTTTGTTTGTTTTTGTTGTTGTTTTTTTTTTTTTGTTTATAATTTACACAAGTCGTCAAAATTGTTGTGTTTCATTTTGCAGCGTTTTTTTTTTTTTGTTATTTTATTTTTTATTTATTTTTCATTTTAAGTATATGTTTTTCTTTTTAGTTATAATTTAAATAGGTTTTATATGTATTCCATTTTTTGTTTTAATTTCCCGTTATATACATTTATTTAATTTGTTTGTGTGAAATGAATTTGGTTTGCTTGCAAATATATATATATATTTATATGCATATATACATATACATATATATATGCATTTGTGTGTATATGTATATATGTTGCTATTGTTGTTATCTTGCTGCTCCTGTTGGCTTATATATTTGTTGTTGTTGTTGTTGTTGTTGTTGTTTTTCTTCTCTCGCTTCATATACACATATCATATATAATTTGTTATTTTTATTATTTTAATATTGTTCATAAATTTAACTTTAGTCGTAAGGCTTCTAAAACCGCTGCTAATTGCGTTTGTGGTTGTGTCTGTGTATGTGTGTATGTGTGTGTGTGTGTTTGTCTGTTAATGTGCATTTAGAATATATTTTTTGTTATACGTTTTGCATTTATGTTTTTCATTTCTCTCATTTTTACTTCGCTTCATCGTTCACAACTGGAAGAAAGAGCGAGAGAGCGAGCAGGCCAGCAACATTTTCTATTTGTTGCGCTCCTCTCGTATGCGCCACTCTGCTCCGATCAATGGCAATATACTCCTTGCTGTTGTAACTGTTCATGTTCATGTTGTTGTTGCTGGTGCTGCTACTGCTGCTGCGCTGGCGCTGCTTGTTAACTGTTGTCGCTGCTGACGCGCTGCTGACGCGCTGCTTTCGTTAACCGTTCAACTGTTCATTTCAACTGTACATGATTTGTATGCGTTTTAATTCTATTCTTAATTTTTTAACTATGTTGTTGCTGCTGCTGCTGCTGTTAGCATTAGAATTATTGTAATCGGTATTATTATTATTATTATTTATATTAATCTTATTATGTTGCTCATTATCATTAACATTACCACCACCACCACCAACTGCAACAATTTGTTTAACACACGCTTTTTTGCTACTTTTATGCTTTAAATATCCATCTGCAATGGCAAGAGAGAAGAGAGAGAGAGAGAGAAAGAGAAAAAGAGGGAGAGAGAAATGGAAAAAAAAGCAAAAAAGAAATGTATAATCAAAGATTTGCTAAAACAGACTTTTGTTGTTTTTGTTTTTGTTGTTGTTGTTATTATTGTTATTGTTTGGCTGATCATGATTTTTGTTTTTTGCTTTTGTTTTTTCTTCTTCTTCTTCTTGGGTACTGACTACCTGACACATACATTTACATACGCAAAGCTCTAATGCTCTTATAATAACGGACTCAAACCCCCCCCCCCCCCCCCCCCCCCCCCCCCCCCCCCCCCCCCCTCCATTATGCAGACAGAGTTGCCAGACTGCCGAGGCGTACGCACACACACACACACACACAGAAAACCTAACGCTACTTAAGGGATTGCAACTTTCAGGGCTAGCAGCAGGCAAGGGCAGGCGGCTGCAGCGAAATTCTTAAATAAATGTTATCTAATTGTTGTTGTTGCTCTCGCAGTTGTTGCAGTTGTTGTTGGCAATGGCAGCAGCGCAGTCAATCCGCATAGAGATCAGTCGTTGGTTATTTGTTGCTATGTTGTTGTTGTTGTTGTTGTTGTTGTTGCTGCTGCTGCTGCTGCTGATGATGATGATGCTGCGGTGACGAGGATGTGGGCAGCTGCTGTTGCTCCGCTGCCAGCTTGGACGTCTGCTGCTGCTGCTGCTGTTGCTGCTGCTGCTGCAGGTTGGCAAAGCTTGTGGGCGCCAGCAGCGCACAGGTGCCGAACGTGTGCTTGGGCATGGTCAGAGCCTGAGGCAAAAAGGCGTGACTGCTGGAAACGCTGCTCGCGGCAACAGTTGCGCTGTTGTTGCTGCTGCCCATGGTCGAGCTGTTGCTGTTGTTGTTGCTGCTGCTGCTGCTGTTGTTGTTGTTGTTGTTGTTGCCGCTGCTGCTGCTGCTAACCACGGCCTGCGCCTGCTCCGCCGCAGCGCGTTTGCTGCTGCTGCCAAATTTGCACAATTGCTGCTGTTGCTGCTGTTGTTGTTGCTGCTGTTGCTGCTGATAGTAGGGCATGTAGTTGCTGCTGTTGCTGCGACTGCCGTTCAGCTGGTAGCTGTTGCTGCTGCTGGGCGACTTGGAGCGCGTAAAGAAATTGGTTGTTGAGGTGCAGGCCGATTGAAAGGAGCCGACGCTGGATGTGGTCGATGTGGGTGAATCAGCTGCGGGCAGTCGCGTTCCCGTTCCTGTTCCTGTTGCAGCTCCTCTTGACGTTGCAGCAGCAGCAGCAGCAGCAGCAGATGTTGTTGTTGTTGCCGCTTCGAGCTCCAAGGAGGCGTTGGATGTGGGCGTGCTGTTCAGCGAGGAGGTGTTTACGGTCATGCTGGTGCCGCTGCCGTTGGCGCCGCTGCTGCTGCTGCTAGCATAGGAAGCATTAAAGGATTCATCCCCGCCGCCGCCGCCCCCGCTGCTGTTGAGCTCATCGATGCCGCTGCCAACAGCTGCTGCTGCTGCTGCTGCAGCTGCAACAGTTGCTGTTGTGCTTGCTGGTGGAATGTCTATTGTGTGCGACTCGTTGCCAAAGATCAGGCGCAGTCGCTTCTTCTGTGGCGTGCCGTATATGTTGCTGCTGCTGCTGCTGGCAACTTGGGGCGGCGGCGTGCTGGCGGCGCATTGGGCGCTGCGGCGACTGCGTCGTGTTTTTTCTGTGTAGCGCCAGTCAGAGGCATCGCTGCCAGCTGCCTCCGATTGATGATGATGATGCTGCTGCTGCTGGTGTTGCTCTTGTGCAAGCTCAACGCCCTCTTCTTCTTCCAGCTCCTGCTCCTCCTCCTCCTCTTCGGCTTCCTCGTCGTCGTCGTCATCATCCTCCTCATCCTCCTCCTCCTCGTCCTCCTCATCATCATCGTTGCCATGCTCCGATATGCCCTCCATGCGTAAGATTTCATATTCAATGCCGCCGCCGCTGCTGCTGCTGGCATTGTGCAGCGCATTGTTGTTGCTGTTGCTGCTGTTGCCGCCGGCGCCGACATTGTTGTTGCTGCTGTTACGTCCGCCTGCTCCGCCAACTCCCCCGCTGCTGCTGCTGTGCGCTTGGCTGGCTCGGTTGGTGACGTGTCCATTTTGCTGGGCATGCTGTCGATCCTCGCCGAGACTGGTGCCCAGCTCAAAGACCTCATCCAATATGGGCGAGCGCTTCATGCGCAACGTCAGCTTCAGCCGTCGCTCGGGCGTCTTCAAAAGCGGCTCCACAGCGCTGCTGCTCCCGCTTGTTGTTGCTGCTGCAGTTGTTGTTGCCGTTGCTGCTGTTGTTGTTGTTGCTGCTGCTGCCGTCGTCTGATGTCGCTTGCGCTGCAGCACGCCAGCAACTGCCTCGCAGTGTATGTGCTGTGCGGCGGCCAGCGCGGCAGCGCGTCGGCTACGCTTCTGCTTGCCCGGCTCTGAGGCGGGCACATCCTCAGCAACTGTTGCTGCTGTTGCCTGACGCTTGTTGGCTTGCTCAAAGCTGGCGATGAGGTTCTTTTTATAGGCGGGACTGCTGCTGCGACTGCGTGTTGTTGCTGCTGCTGCTGCCGTTGCCTGCTGCTGTTGTTGTTGCTGCTGTTGTTGCTGCTGCTGCTGCTGCTGCAGTTGCAGTTGCTGCTGCTGCTGCTGTTCGCCTGGCGAGCAGTTTGACGACGAGGGCAGCGCCAGGTTTGCTAACGAAGCCGTCGTCGTCGTTGCCGCTGGCGCCGGCTCGCTCGGCTTCAGCTTGCGTTCACTAAATCTAGCGCTAACATTATTTCTACAGCTATTACTAATATTTAAATTATTACAATTTGTAATCGTTGTTTTTATGTTGCTGCTGCTGCTGCTGTTATTGCTGCTGCTGTTGTTGTTGTGGGCAGTTATTGTTGCTGTGTTGTTGTTGTTGTTTATTGTTGTTGTTGTTGCTGCTGTTGCTGCTGCTGCTGCTGCAGCTGCCGCGGCGGCAGCGCGTCCGGCGCTGTTGCGTGTCACGCGCTTCTCCAGCGTGGACGAACCCGTTGCTGCTGCTGCTGCAGCTGCAACATCCGCTGCCGGCTGCTGTTGATGTTGCTGCTGCAAGTCCGTGTCGCTGCTCTCGCTGTCCGTTAGATATTTGCCCAGCAGCTGTGTCGTGTCCATGCTGATCTTTTGCCGCTGCGTCTGGCGTTCGCTGCGCCGCAGCTGGCGTTGTTGCTGGCGCTGCTGCTGCTGTTGTTGCTGCTGCTGCAGCACGGCAGCAACAGCAGCTGGCTTATAGCGCGGCACCAGCACAACCGGCGCCTTGGCTATGGCTGCAACTGTTGTTGTTGTTGCTGCTGCTGCTGCTCCCGTTGCAGCATAGCTGGCCAGCGGCGGCTCGTCTGTGGAGGCTGTCGATATGCTGCTGCTGGTGCTGTTCACGCGCATCGACTTGCGCAGCGTGCTGATGCCGCGTCCATTGCTAAGCTCGGCGGCTGCCTGCTGCGGCTTCTGCATGGCCGTTGCCTGGCTGGCGGCCTCTGCATTATTGCTGCTGCTGCCGCCGCCGGCAGCTGCTGCTGCTGTGTGTGGCAGGTGTGTGTGATATTGCTGCGTATGCGTATGATGATGAAGATGCCCCTGATGCTGATGCTGATGATGATGATGATGATGGTGATGATGGTGCTGCTGCTGCTGTTGCTGATGATATGCCGCATTGGCCATTATCATTTCGGCATCGTACTTGGTCATGCCCTTCTGGCGCAGCTCCTTCATGGTCAGCGGCGAGACAACCACATTGGGCAGCTTCTTGTCCATTAGGGCGACCGCATTCAGCTCCAGGCTGCTGCTCTTGGGCCGTACCGCGGCAACAGTTTGTGCCACAGCAGCAATGTTGCTGTTGTTGCTGCTGCTGTTGCTGCTGCTGTTGTTGTTATTATTGTTGGGCTGGGCCGTGTTGCTGCTGCTGTCGTTGCTGTTGCTGTTGGAGGTGCTGTTGGTGCTATTGGCGCGACTCTTGATGCGATTGATGCGATTGTCCGTTTCGCGCAAACGATAGCCGCCGCCATTGGCACCGCCGGCAGCGCCCAGGCCTAGGCCCAGGCCCAGGCCGTTCGTCAGGCCGAGCATCGCCTCGTTCAGCTGATTGGCCGAATGTTTGCCGGCAAAGGCGCCCGTGCCGCGTCGCTCGCATGTCTCGCACTCGCAATAACGATTGCTATCGCCAAAGAAATCCTCGCCATAAAAACAGGTGATCTCCTCGCCCACCTCAATGTCGCGCAGCACCTTAACGCAGGCGGTGTCACGGCCCGTGGCCAAAAACTTGCAATTGGCCCGGCAATCGTGATTAATGTAGGCGGCCGGTCCCAGCCAGAGCTGGGCACAGTTCTTGCGGCAGCTGTACATCACGGAGAAATCATTTTTGCCCGAATGCAACAATGCCGCCTCCTCGGCCTCCGTCAGCTCCGCAATGCAGCCGACCAGACATTCGATTTTATCGTTCTTCGACCAGCGTTTCGTCGAGCTAATCTTTGCGCCGCGCTGCTCCTCCAGTGAATAGCGATAGCATGCCTCGATCGCAAAGCCGCTGTCCTTGTCGAATACACGCAAATAGCGCACAATCTAATTGTCAATTGGAATAAAGAGGTTTTTTTTTTCTTATTAGTGTTCTGTTCCGCACGGTCAGTGAGAGAGAGAGAGAGAGCATCTCACAGATGTTGATATTATAAAGCATATAATTGTGAGATGCGTAATCGATTAATTATTGTCATTTTTGTTATCGATCGATCACAATCGCCGATATATATATATACGAGAACTGATGAAATATGGTTGAGAAACATATAAAATTTAACAACATAATTTATCGATAATGTTATCGATCTATTCGATACGATAAACTTGTATTTCTGACTGCCTTGATTTTGGGACACATAATCTCTTAAGACTGCGAAATTTGGAACGCAAGTTTTCGTATAATATACACGTTTATCTTCTCGCTACAGCTTCGTTTATCCAGCATCGATAAATATCGATAGTTGGCCAAAGTTATCGAGCAAATGTGAAGCCTAATACAACTAGCATGGCAGCTCGAATAGTTCGCACGAACGAACGATAACACATATTGGGCGAACAATTTAAATCGTTATCGTTATCGATATCGATCATCAAATATCAACATCTCAGGACAATTTGCGAAATATTGTTGTTGTTGTTGTTGTTGTAACTACTTACGTGATCGTGCAACCGCTTGGTGGCAATTTTGTTTTTATTCTTGAGATGGCGCGGTATCCAGGGCCCATCGTAGATGCGCTGTATGGCAATGTCATAGTTTTGGGTATGTATAAACTCATCAACAATCGCCTTCAGCTGTTGTGTATCCACTTTGAGCGGCCTAAAACGTATATTCATTTTGTGCGTCTGAAAGCCCAAATGCGGATCCAGTATTAGCGATGTGGCCAGATCATCGTTCTCGGAGAGCTCACGGGGCGACATGCCCGTCGATTGGGATAGGCGACTGACGGCGCTGCCGTTGCAACCGTTAAGGCTCCCAACAGCCACATGCAACGTTCCGCTGCCGCCGCCATGCGATGTTGTTGATGATGCTGATGCTGATGATGAAGATGATGTTGTTGTTGTTGTTGTTGCCGGTGCTGATGCGGAACTATGATGCGTTGTGCTCTGTTGCTGCTGCGACTGGTAATGATGATGATTGTGATGATGATGATGATGATGCTGCTGCTGCTGCTGCTGATGTGAGTTGCTGCTGCTGCTGCTGTTGCTGTTGTTGTTGTTGAGAGTTGTGTTTTGGCTTTTGTTGTTGTTATTATTATTATTGTTATTGTTGTTGTGTGACATTGACGACGACGACGACGACAACGACGACAACGTCGCCGCCGCCGCTGAGGATGCGTTTGCAATTGAAGACGTTGAGCTGGTGGAATTGTTGTTGTTGTTGCTGCTGCCGCTGCTATTCGTGTTGTTGTTGTTGCTGCTGCTGCTGTTTGTGTATCTGCCGGCAGTTTCACTGCGCCGCGTATGATTCGAGCCGACGACCATTCTGTATATATGTGCAGTCTGTAAACAGGAAAACACAAAAAGACAATTATTTAAACCAATTTTAGCTTTAGTTTTTGTAATTTCATTTGAATTTCAAGCATCAGTGTGGCCAGCTCACTAATTATTTGCCGGCTTTTACTACGCATAAACAAAAAACCTGACACATAAATAGCACAGTCTAAAAATAAGTCACTTTTTCATGAATTCGGTATTTTTTTGTTGTTTTGTTTTCTCAGCTCAGCGTACTAGCCAGCATTCATTTCAATGATTTTCAAGATATGGCAACCTGCTTTCGAACCGAAGTGAGAGTGAAAAAGATAGAAAGAGTGCAAATGACTGCTACTTCTCATCAGAACAGCAATTGACCCTTTGTTGTAATTTTACATGAATGCCACATTACATATTTAGCCTAATGCATGTCATGGTCATGCGCAAAATATGAATATAAATATGTTTCAATTGTCTTGTGCACTTTTAGTTTGCAAAAAAAAAAAAGAACCAAATTATAACATATTGTAGCGGTACGTAATTTTATATAGAAACAAACGAGATGGCAACATTGACTCCAGGCACAGAATATTTGCACACAAACACATGCATGCACCACACGCACACAAAGACGCACACTCGAATTTACAGAAAAGCTCTCAAAAGCAAAAGTTGTTTCTGCTGACGCCGCTGATAAATGATAAGCGTACACAATTTGTGAGCCAGAGCGAGAACCCAGCAAGACGGCTAACGATGCACAAAGGAACACAGAAAATCTCTGCCGAGCAGAGATATACATACGTACAGTACATGCTGTGTGCAATCATTTTTATAAGTCATAAATGCAATTTGCACATTCGACTTGATTTGAAAATTGTTTTATGGCTTCGCCCTGCGATGCGGCGGCTGTGGGTGGATATGAAAGAGGAAAAGATGCGAGGTCGACAGACGGCACGCGTTCGTTTGCTCTGCTCTCTCTCTACCTCTCTGCTGGTCGCTCTTTCTCTCTCTCTCTCTCGGCACTTATACACGTGCAAAACAAAAATCAATTAACATGGAAGCACATGTGTAATAAACGCATTTATATTATTTCGTTAGGTTTCAAGCCAAAAAAAAATGCGACACACTAATGGGTTAATTTTGCACAACACGCACAACTCACACAGTCAAACTTACAGAGCCAATAGGAAAAAAAAAAAATTACAACGCCTAGCGGCTTTGTTGTATTGTCACTGCTGCAATGACTGCAAATATGTGTGCGTAAGTTATATATATATATATATCTATATATATATATATATATATTTGTGTGTGTGTGTTTTATTGGTGCCCAAAAGCTGCTGCAGCTCTCAGCTGTTCACGAGACAGCAGCACACATGCATTCGCTTGGGTGCGAGAGCGAGAGAAACTATGCACTCATGCGCATTGCAGACTCTAAATAAATGAGAGTGACCTGCGCAAGGTTGCCACTTTTGGAAAAGTAAATGTCGGTAAATTGGCTAATCGCTTATTTTGTGTTTTCGTTTTAAGAGCTAGTTAAAATGTAAATTGAATGGCTTTGTATCACTCGTTCATATTAGGCCGGATAAAAATTGTAGAATTGTGGTAGCACTACAATTCAGGCACAACTCACACAGTCACAGATACACGAACACACGCACACACACACACAAGCGAAAATGTCAACAAAGAAAAAGGCTGTAGGGTTGTCAAGTATTTTGGAGCAACAAACATTGCAAGTTTCAACTCGGCGAATTAACAGCAATTGCAAAACATTTCGGCAATTGTTTATTGTGACCTAAATGGGTAGCTCTATGACGTATATGGAGCCAATTGTAAGCTTTAGACAATGCTCAGATTGATTTTAATGCGCACATTGCCAACCCTAGGTCCAGGTTTTTTTCTTTCAGCTTGTTACATGGATCACACGGAAAATGGCGGCGCCTATTACACATATACACATGTACGTATGTACGTACCTTTAATAATATTCACTGAGGAGGTGGTGGTGGTGCTGCTGCTGCTGTGTCTGTCTGCTTCTTTCGATTCTGGATGATGCCGCTTTGTCTGTTGCTTCGATAGCTCTAGTTTTTTCTTTTTCTTTCTTTCCGTCGTCCAGCGGCAGAGACACAAGCGTACGTATACACGTACGGAGCTTGTTTTTTTTTCGGTGCGGGGCGGCTTTATATCCAAATATCACAGTTGTAGCCGTAGTAGAACATAGTACGTACTTTGGCGTTTGTTTTGTAGTAATCGTCGTCGGCTGTGCCAGTTCATTTTTACGTTTTTTTTTCAACGCTCAAACGCCGCCGCTCTGTCCCCACCCCTCCTCTTATTCGCTCTCTCTCTCTCTCTCTCTCTTGGAGTCGAGACTCTCAGTAGCTAACGCACGCACACACACACACACACGGCCGCACACACCAGCGCACACTCATACATTCACATGCATGTGTAGATACATATATTCCTTCGCAACGACGTGCGTGCGTATGTATGTTATATGTGTGTGTGCCTTCTTTTTCAACTACTTCGCATGAACGCGACGTCTCATTTTCCCATATTTATCCTATTTAAGACGCGTTGTAATTAACGACGAAGAAAATATATTTAACAATAAAGTGCTGTGTAGCGGTTGCAGAAAAAAAACACGCACGCGATTAACGATTATTTTTAATGTACTATTCCGCGTTACAGCTCTCCGCGATTCCGTTTTTTCGCATTTTATGTAGCAAGCCGTGTGACCGCTAGCCACCAAAGTAAAAATACCCGATGTTTCGTTTAAAAATACCAAACTTAAAAATCTACTTCAAAGAACTACATGAATACAAGTTTATCTTTGCCGGGTCATTTAATTCATAAATAATTAATCACAAAAACTAACTTTTATGCATGCAGAAATATGCGAAATAAACAAAAAAATGAGATATTGAGAATACGTTTTTAATAAATTTGGCGACACGAAACCGCAAACTAAGTGCTTTCATCAGTGTTGCCAACTTTTGATAAACAAAACATGCAAGTTCTAGAAGTGATTTGGTTTAAAAAAAGCTAAATTTGGGTTTAAAAATATTTATACTGTATCTATCTAATTTACCTATAAAGTATCCTAATTAATTTATTTTAGTGCAGCAACTATAGGTGAGCGAATCTTAAAATTTGTATTGATGTAAATATGAGACCAAGTGGAGTCCGTAACAGCTGCATATAGACAATTTTGAAACTCGCAACTGTGATGTATGGCGTAGTGCATTTTATGGCATTGCTTTTGATAAAGCGATACATACATCTTAGGTATATTAACTAAATTATGAATATCAACTTCAAATATTTATACCATAAAGTCAGTATAGTATGCGCGCTGAACTTAAAAAAGGTTAGATTTTGCCGATGTGGCAATACTGGCTTTGGCATTGCCTTAAGATGTTACTGTTAAATTTACAGTCCGGCATTGTTGCGGCGAATACTGTTAAAGTGGAATACACTAAAAATGGGCAAAAGTGCAAAACAAACTGTTGTCGGTGTTTATTTACCTAGCCAAAAGAACGCTGCTTAGATGTTTTCGCTGGCAAATCGTGTGGCAGCCAACAGCAAATACGTGGATTAGGTCGCCGCTCGCGACTTGCGCGGGGCACAGCCAATGCATAATGCGACTCTGTCAGTATCTAGTTGCCGCCTGCTGCATCCACGTGCTGATCGCCAGCAATCACTGGGTGCTGAAGGATGAGCGCATTGTACAGAAATTGGATTCGCCGTTCTTTATGCGGGAGCCGCACAATCTGATTGCCTTCTTGGAGCAGATACGATACAATGAGTATGTGGAGCGCAGCTATTTGGAGCTGCTGCGCAAGCGGGAGCAAATTGTCGAGCATTTGCGCTTTTCGATGCGCTTCGGCGAGGATCTGGCCGAGCAGGCCAAATGCGCCATGGATTATTATCTGCTGGAGAAGCGTATGTCATATCTGAAGATCACACCGGATCAGCTCAAGCGCATCAATTTACCGGAACACCGGGATTTCCAGCAGGGTTTGCCGCTGTCATCGATTCGTACGAAAACCGATCGCAATCTGGAGCCCATCTGCAGCAATTACCATGAGCTAAGCGTCGGACCCGCTACGTACGATCATCTGGATAGCTTTCAGCCGGAGGTGCTCGAGTCGGCATATGTGGACCGTGAGCACGATACGAATATCGGCACCGCAACCGTCGAGCTAACACGTCGCTTTGCGCTGGAGGGACTGCAGCGTCAGCCGGACTCATGGAAATTCCATACGCTCAGCTCCTACTATTGGCGCATGCGCGGCAATGCGCTGCAGGCGCTGCCCTGCGCCCGTCTGGCCACGATGCTGGCGCCGCCCGAGCACAAGGATATACCGCTGCTCAGCCTGGGCACCATACTCTTTCGCATGGGTCGCCTGGCCGATGCGGATCTGATACTCAGTGCGGCCGTCGAGCATGCACCGCAGGTGGCCGAAAACCATGTGGTGCTCGCCTCGGCGCTGGCCATGAAGCATGACTTCAATCGTTCGCAGCACCATTTCGATGAGGCCGAACGCTTGGATCCCAGCACCTTGCCGCGCACACAGCAGGTGCGCAATTTCATAAGCTGCCTGGAGAATCTGACCAAGAAGACATCCAAGATGTACAGCTATGTCAAGTACATGAAGAACGAGCTGAAGGAGTTCAAGAAGCTCAAACAGCGCATATTCCAGAATCACGAGCGGCTCATACAGCAGCAATTGCCATTGGGCGCGCGCCGTTTCCTTGATTCCCGGGCCAACAATGAGGATCTGCATCGACGGGGTCAATATTGCAGTACACGCACGCCGAATGGCTCCGATGAGCCGGTGCTCTTCTGTGACTTCTACTCGGACATGCAGATGCGGCTCGAGAGCAAGGACATTGACATCGATGTCCTGGAACGCGATCTGATGGCCAACACGGAGAGTGTCATCCGTCAGGTGTCCGCCGAGATACGCAAACAGTTCAATCTCGAGCAGCTGAAGGCGGCCAAGGCCCAAATGCCGGCCAAGGCCGCCAAATCCACGTAGAGCTCAAATATGCATTCCCAAAAGCAAAAACATTTCGGGTCACAAATTATCTTTTAAATTGTTTGTCTTTAATTTTTTTTTATTCTAATTAATAAGTTGCCAATGTTTACTCTTTTATCGATATGTACATATATATATAATTAATTAATAATTAATAATAGCTTAGTCTTAATACAGTAAATGTGTTGTTTTTACACAAAGATGAGCTAAGGATTACTTTTGCCCAAATCCCTGCTCAATCGAGGTATACCCAAGGTTAGGGTATCTACTCGAACCTAAACAGTTTTCAGAATTTAAGCAATAATCGTATACACTTTACCAAAAACATAATAATAAATTAACCAATTGTATACTCTTTTTTTTTTTTTTTATTTACAATCTTTCTTTTTTCTTGATTTTTTATGTTTTTATTTAATTTTAGTTTAGAAAAAGAACAGAAAAATGATTCATTTTTTGAATTGTATTCAAAATTAGTTATTATTATTAATAATTATATATATAACTATTATTATATACAGTGAAATCTCGTCGAGCGTACAATTTGTCAGTTTTAAGCATGAAATTATAAATAAATAAACAAGTCAAGGCCTAACTAATTGTTATTGCAGCTTTTTTGGCTGCGCTTTGGGCGTCGCCTTCACCAGGCTATTTGCCGCGTTTCGAGCGCCTGCAGCATCTCGGCCAGGCTGGCGTACGTGTGCCCGGCCGCAGCCGGTTCCGGCTGTTGCTGCTGGACGAGCAGACTGCTCCAGCCGCTGTTGCGTGCGCCCGTGTAATCCATGTCCAGCTGATTGCCAATGTGCAGCGCTTGGGCGGGCGCTATGTTTCGGCCCTGCAGCGCCAGTTGAAATATGGCCGGATCCGGTTTCATGGCGCCGGCATCGTACGAGTTCAATATAAAGTCAAATTTATCATTGAAGCCCATGGCGCTGAGCACCTGATGCAGCGAGGGATCAAAATTCGATATGATGCCCACACATTTGCCGGCCTCGCGGACGCGCTGCACAAAATCCGTGGCGCCCTCAATGTGCGTCCAGCAGGCGCTGGTGCGAAAGATCAGCAGCAGCTGCTCGGCAACAGTTTGCAGCTGGGCCCTGGATAGGCTGGCGTCGGCGCAGGTGAACGTATTGATGACCACCTGACGCCACCAGGCTTGCCAGTTCATGTCCGGCGTACAGCGGCCAAAGTTGGTGTGCGTTCTGCTCATCAATTTGAATTGCTGGCGAAAGCAGCGTTCCAGCTGTGACTTGTTAATGCCGCTTATGCCGCATGCCTCGGCCGTTTCGGCATATTGTTTGGTTGGCTCTTTTAGCCGGAGCAGCGTATCGGTTACGTCAAAGGTCACGAGCCGGAAACGCTGCAAATTGCGCACAAATTGTGCGGTCAACGGCATTATGGCACTGCAGGACAACGGACGATTATAGATTGTGCGTAACAGTAATTTTTGGCTTGTGACGTCACGTACTCAAATTGTACATAACGGCAACGGACTCTGCAGAATATGTTAATTTGATTATAGCTGGTTCTATTTGACTAAAAATCGTTTCGTTTGCCCTTGTTTTTAATTCTATACGTTTTCTCTCGTATATCTCTATTCGTTTTTATTTTGTTCTTTGTTTGAATAAATTTGCATCGGCTGTAAACAGCATACTGCTGCCAGGGCTTTGTTCAAGCATGTTCAGTATATTAAAAATACTAGTCACGGCATTTGTCTGCGGTATTGTTGTGCTCGCCAAAGCCAGTCACACTGTTTTGTAAAACTGCAATATCATTAGACAGAGCTTCGTTTTATTTAGCAAATGTTTATAAATTGTTAAAAGCATTGCAAATAATCATCTAAAATGACCGTGACTGCAGCTCCAACCACGGAGAGTATACGCGAAAAGGCGCTCTCTGACTACCGAAAGAAATTGCTGGAGCACAAAGAAGTTGACGGCCGCCTCAAAGAAAGTGAGCGCAACATTAATAATTGCAATAATTATCTGGTTTTAACAATTAAATATAATTCAACCATAGAGCGCGAGGAACTCAAGGAGCTGACCAAACTGTATGACAAATCAGAGAATGATCTGAAAGCGCTGCAGAGCGTCGGCCAAATTGTGGGCGAGGTGCTCAAACAATTGACCGAGGATAAATGTAAGTACTTAAACTAAGATATAACTCGAACTGGCTGCCGTACATTAAATATATAAGTTGTGATATAGTGCTAGTGTGGGATCATTTCGATTGTGAGCATAAGTAGCAACATTCCGGCCATGTTCGGCTCGCCGAACGGATTTGTGAAAGAAATGTGAGAAGAACTCTAGAATCGCAGCAGGATTAAATAAATGAAGCACTTGCCCTAACAAAAACCCAGTTCTTGAACGAATCTTCGTATTAAGGATATAGGAGGGATATATGGCAGTTCGATTTTGATAGGATCCGAACCATATGCGTGGAGCATGCCAGAAATCGTAGATGTCAGCCGGAAAAGCAAAAAGTTTCTTGCAACAGAAATACGGATTTATACAAAGACGGACAAGGCTATATCTATATCTATATCTATATGCTTCTCTTTAGTCATTGTGAAAGCGACCAATGGACCGCGCTATGTGGTTGGTTGTCGTCGCCAGCTGGACAAGGCCAAGTTGAAGTCGGGCACGCGTGTCGCCCTGGATATGACGACGCTGACCATAATGCGCTATTTGCCACGTGAAGTCGATCCGCTTGTGTACAACATGTCGCACGAGGATCCGGGCGATGTTACCTACTCGGCCATTGGTGGCCTCACCGAGCAAATCCGCGAGCTGCGCGAAGTGATCGAGCTGCCGCTGCTCAATCCGGAACTGTTTCTGCGCGTCGGCATCACACCGCC
Organism: Drosophila novamexicana; assembly: GCF_003285875.2. Classification (NCBI taxonomy): domain Eukaryota; kingdom Metazoa; phylum Arthropoda; class Insecta; order Diptera; family Drosophilidae; genus Drosophila; species Drosophila novamexicana. The sequence continues at coordinate 126,109 of NW_020824924.1, read as the reverse complement.
CAAGGGTTGTCTGCTCTATGGACCGCCCGGCACGGGCAAGACGCTGCTGGCGCGCGCTGTTGCCTCACAGCTGGACGCCAATTTCCTGAAGGTCGTCTCCTCGGCCATTGTGGACAAGTATATTGGCGAGAGTGCACGCTTGATACGTGAAATGTTTAACTATGCCCGCGATCATCAGCCCTGCATTATATTCATGGATGAAATCGATGCCATTGGCGGACGTCGTTTCTCTGAGGGCACGTCTGCGGATCGTGAAATTCAGCGCACCCTGATGGAGCTGTTGAATCAAATGGACGGCTTCGATTCGCTGGGTCAGGTGAAAATGATTATGGCCACCAATCGCCCGGATACGCTAGATCCAGCACTTTTGCGTCCCGGTCGCTTGGATCGTAAAATCGAAATTCCATTGCCCAACGAGCAGGCGCGGTCAGTAAAATCAAACTAATATCTTAAATTTCATTTAAACATATATGATGTACTCCTTTTAGCTTGGAGATTCTCAAGATTCATGCGCTGAAGATAGCCAAACACGGCGAAATGGACTATGAGGCCATTGTCAAGTTGTCGGATAACTTTAACGGCGCCGATTTGCGTAATGTCTGCACGGAGGCGGGCCTCTTTGCCATCAGGTAAGGCTTCAGCTGCCCTTTTAATGCCATGTACCACATCTAATAAAATATAAAAAAATTTGCTTGCAGAGCCGAACGTGAATATGTTATTCAGGAGGATTTCATGAAGGCCGTGCGCAAGGTCTCGGACAACAAGAAGCTTGAAAGCAAATTGGATTACAAGCCAGTTTAAAAGATTTTCTCTGCAAACTACTTATATATATAAAAATAAATATGAATAATATTATGTAACCTAACGATAATGTCGATTGGAATCGAATGTAAAACCTATCAACTGCAAGTGGAGCGCGAGCCGAAAAGTTTATACATTTTGTATCATATATATATTTATATGCTGCAATGGAGATCTGATAGAGATAGAGATTTGTCAGATATATCTAGCAAGGACTTCGGAAACACGCATAATCAGGAGAATCTCAAACTTGTGGGAATCATTGTTGTTTTAAATATTCTTATAAAAAACAATTTTATAGTCGATATATAATAGGATTGAATTTGATGAGTTGCGACTTTTAGCCCAGTTGGATTTATGAACACGTGAATACGTGGGATCAAGTCGAGCCTGTGCTTGATTTAGAGCACGAGACGCATCCAACTCCAGGCTGCATATTTCACATACTTGCAATTGGTTAACATATATATTTATTTAATTTTCGTAAAATGCATTACAATAAATTGTGCCTAGGCTAAGTGTGAATTGCGTGCGTGGAATCTGTCAGGATTTTTGCTGCTGCTGCTGATCCTCAATGCGGCGCTTCTTGCGTTCCATGTAGTCGCTGACGTTGTCGTAGCGCTTCTTGAACCACACGGACAGATCCTCCGGCACGCACGTCTGGTCGTCAAAGCGCTCAGTGACCATATCCAGCCAGCCAGTGGGCACCGTTTTGGACGGCTCGCCATCGCTTCCGTTATAGACGCGCAACGTTAAGCGTTCGTCCAGGGCGCCGGCCACATAGATGCTGTCGGCGGTGAGCGCAAAGCAGCTTATGTTCCAGCTGCCCGCCTCGGCACGCACCAGCTGCTGCCGTGCAATTGTCCAGGCATCGTTGCCTTGCTCATCCAGCGCCAGCTCGTACAGGCCAAGAGCTTCCACGTGATCATAGAAGAGCACAGCCACTTGATAACGCTTGGCCGGCAGCAGTTCGCGCAATTGCAGCCGCACAGCCGGCGCGGGCAGTTCATGTTGCAGCAGCTGCTTGCCTGTCAGGTAATTCCAGACACGCAGCGTTTTGTCACCGGAGGCGGAAACGAGGTGCTCGGTGCCAGTGAGAAGCGCCAGGCCGGAGACGAACTCCTTGTGGCCGAGGCAATAGCTGTGTATGTCATAGGTGGCCGGATAGTTGGTAACTCGTATTTTATCATCACGATCGCAGGTGATAATATGCTTCTGATCCGGCGTCCACAGTATATCGTAAACGATGCTCAGGTGACCCAGCAGCAATTGTGGCGTCGCCTCAAGCTCCACGCAATCGTAGCGATAGCAATCGCCGGTTTTGTCCGTGACCAGCACAGAACTGGAGTCCGGTGCAAATGCCAGTGCACTGGAGGCACGCGCCAGGGCGCGCACGGACAGCAGCTTGGCATGCTCGGGCCGGCTTTTGTAGAGCAGCAACGCCTTTTGGCCAGCCGTGGCCAGCGCAATCAGTTGTCGATCTGGCGAATAGCTAACGTTTACTATGGACACCTCCAAATTTGTGCCAGCTGCTGTTGCCTTCTCCGTGCCGACCGGCTGCTGCTGCTCCTCGGTCGTTTCGGCAGCGGCGATTTTGAGTCCACATGTTGTTAGGTCTGCCGGCAATTCAATGTCCTTAAAGATTTGCAGGTCATTGGGATTGAGAAACAACACCTTGCGGCCATGGCCCAGCACCAGTTCGGGTTCCGCGTAAAATATTGTTGTCATTTCTGAGTCAGCAGCGGGTGAGAGTTGTCTGTTGTTCCCATGCGAAAGATGGGCAATAGGCGCCAAACAGTGACTGTGTCACACAAAAATACCAAATCACGGTTACATTTTGTCAGGTGGCAGCGCTTGTCTTCATTTATGCATATTGAAATGTTGAAAATTGTTTTCTTTTTTTTTCAATTATTCACAATATTGTGAGTGAAGCACGATTTGACAGGATTTGACTATTTGTCAAGGCTAACGATGTTTTAACAACTATTTGGCAACATCTATTTTTATAAAGTGGCCATATTTGCGATACAAATTCAGCGCCGATCACGTGCGGCAACTGAGTTATCGATTAATTTTCTATAAATATGATTTGCCCGCGCAACTTTTAAGTCAATCAATTATATACACACATTTGAAATCAGGTGAAAATTGTTTTATTTCCTAAGAATCATAACACTAATAATAAGAGGTTAGTCTAAAATAAATGGTGTGCATGCAAAATGCGACTGTTTTATCAACTATTTGGCAACATCTATTTTTATAAAGTTGCCATATTTGCGATACAATTTTAGCGCGCATCACATGCGGCAATTGAGTTATCGATAAATCAGTTTAGTGAAAAAGCAAGAGACATTTGAAATCAAGTGAAAAGTGTTTTATTTCCTAAGAATCATAATACTAATAAAAAAAAAGGTGAGTTCAAAGTATTGTCTATATACAGAATGCGACTGTTTTTCGATTATCGGCTATGTGCTGATACCAATTATCGACTCAATTGAAAAACTCAGTTTGGGCTTCTTGACGGTGGGCGTCGGCGTGGGCGTCTGCGTAATGCGCGGCATTGATTGATATGCCTGCCGATGCTGCTCCTGTTGCGCAGCTGCTGCTGCTGCTGCCGCGGCGGCGGCGGCGGCATTGCCCAATAGATCATAAAAGGCGTTGCCAATTGCTGTTGGCGGCGTTGCCAAAGGAGCCGTTGTGCCGCCACAGGCGGAGCTGCCAAGTAGCGTTGTCTCCATTGCATAGTTCAGTTCCGGGTCAGCGAACGCGCGTCGCTTGCGCATGCGTTCCAGCAACGGTGAATTGAACGTGGGAAAGCGCTGCTTGTACTCTGCAAATGGATATGCGCAGGGGGCGGGAGGCAGGGCATTAGAATTGAAATTACACGCAATAAGTTGTTAGGGCGGGGCAGGGGCTGTGTGTGCGAGCGATCGAGCTCTTTGATCTTGACGTTGGCGTCAAATCTATTGTACAAATTGCTTTCAAATTGTCTCAATTCGTTCAGCACACCGAATATCTACAATGTGGGCGTGTACACTCAGAGAAATAACCAAGTATGTTGTAGGCAAAACAAGTGCATTCTACGCGTTCAGAATATCTTAGCCTGACAACCAAATTCCTTACCCTAGCATTATTTTCTTTCAATCAGTTTTCCAGTCCATGATTGATGCCTAATCTAACAATATTTCAATGTACTTGACTTTAGAGTGAGAAATTTTTTTTTGAGTGTAGCATGTGGAAATTGAGGCGTAATTTGAGCCGCACAAGCGAAGATCCTAGAGCCAAAGACCATAACCAGACAGCCCGGCACCAAAATTGTCTGCGTGAATATTTTCGTTTACTTCGAAACCAGATGGAAAAAGTTAAATACATATATATATATATATATAAAAATGTGCACCCTTGCAGCGTTGCTTGTTTTCGTTGCCCCGTTGACTTTTGCCACATTTGGCTCAAGAGGTTTTTCCGTTTTCACATATTGATTTACACAATGAAAATTGGTCTTCAACTAACGCTTCAATATGCGTGCATGCGACAGGCGTTCAATTACATTGGGTGATTTTTAACAAATTTGTTGCTCTTCTTATTTTCTGTTGTTATTGTTGTTTTTGTAAGGAATCGGGCATTTCCTGTTGCTCGCTCTCTCGCGCGCTCTCTCTCTCTCTCTCTCTCTCTCCCTCTCTTTTGCATGCCTTGCTCAGGTTACAAGCCTTGCCAGACAGTCTGGCACCGCATGGCGTGCGCCCGTCTGGCAGCGTTGCTGCTAATTTAGCCGTTTTCTAGCTAAATCTAGTATTTTTTCATTTTTAAATAGCTATTAGCTTGAAAATGGACTATTTTGCATGCACAAGTTTGCTTTTTCGACTTTATGCACTTTCAGGACGTTTGACTTTTGTGACATTTGATTGAACTGTTGCCTCTTATTTTGCTTAAGTGTAATTTAGAGATGTAACTGCCTTCTACGTCTACTTCTTAACCAGCTTCGATTTAGCCTTTTTTCAGCTATTTTTGTCAGGTATTGGACTTACCTTCTATGGCCGCGGTAATGTGCAATGTGGACTGTTGCAGATTGCGCAGCCGTTGCTTGTAGATGCGCTTCTGGGCGATCAGGGCCTGGCGTGTGCGCAGCGTATTGGCTGCCATGGTGCTATATTTGGTGGGCGTGGTCAATGTGGAGCCAACAGCTATGTTTGGCAGCGAATGGGGCGGCGTTGGCGTCGGCGTTGGCTCCTCATCGCTGGCAATGGACTGCGGCTCGGCGGCATGCGCCTCCAGCGCCTCCATGGTCTGTTGGCGTCGCAGTGCCACCTGGGCGGCCATGACGCGCTGCCGATCGACGACCAGCTGACAGTTGGGGCAACAGCATTCGCGCCAGCGGCACAGCTTCTTGTGGCCCTTGACGCACGAGATGACGCCATGATTGCGACAGCGCGCACATTTGGGCGTGCGCAGCAGGCGGCGCTCCTTGGAGCTACTGGCCATGTTAACGGGCAGCGACTGCATCACGTTGTTATCCAATTCGATTCTTTAGTTCAAAGAGACGTTCGCAGCAGCACGGGCAGCTATCAACTGAAAGGATGCCGCGCTCGTTGCACACATTTAAGGCAAGGACGCCCGATCCGGTTGTGGGTGTCGAACGCCGATCGCCGTCGAGCTGCCGTGGCGTGGTCTTTGCTACTTGACACACACTCACGCTCCCAGACAGTCTGGCAGCGGCGCGAGTCGACGACGTCAAGTGGTCTGGCCCGGCCGCAGATGAATCCCTGCTGCGTCTGCCAGCCTGGCTGCCCATTGGCTGCTAATCGCAGCGACTAAAAATAGCTGATCCAATGGCAGCACAGCTGGCTGGCATCAGCCAAATTGAAATTGAAATTGGAAATTCAATTGAAAACCGCACAAAGATACAAATGTATCTCTATATCTGTCCAGCTGTCGTCTGCTGTGTGTGTGCGTGCGTGTGTGTGTCCACAAGAGTATCAATTTTAATTGCTTTGTTTTGTGCAAGATTTCACTTTTTCACTTTGTATACCCTGTGCCCAAAGGCACACCAAGGGGTATCATTATTCTTTAATTCTTTATGCTTACCTATAAATCTGTAGAAGATTTTAGGTTAATTCCCCCTGCTTTGATTCTTTTATATTGAAAATACTTTGAGAAATATTGATGCTTCTTCTTTAGAAAAAAAAAACCCGATTAGTTGATATCATATTTTTTATGGGACTTTATAATACTCTATAATATTGAATGCATTGAAAGTTGGGTTAGGTTGAAATTGGGGTTTTTCTCTGATTTATAGTGAAATAATTATGCTTCTTCTTTAGAAAAACGGCAAATAATCTGCATACTATTTGATGGGACTTTAAATATCTATAATACTCTATAAAATTATTCTGTTATACTGAATGAATTTTAAGTTGGGTTAGGTTGAAATCGGTTTTGCTCTGACTTATTGTGAACCAATATCTTATCTTCTTGAACCTGCAAGATCTATAATTGTCTTATAAAATGCTATATATTTCTACAATACTCTAATATAATACTCTAATACTCTGTATATATGCCCAGCGTGAGACTTTTCTCTGGATTGAGTGTATCTCTGTCTTTCATGCACAGAATATGCGAAACCAGAATCTAGTTGCTTCCAAGTCTTCAGCTTAAAATCAAGTCATATTCAATTACAGGGTATGCTCCGGTCGATTTAACTCTGTTGAGCGGAGTTGTTAATCTTTTTGAATGTTCTTTTGTTTTATTTCAATTCGATTTTTATTTGTATAACAATTTGTAGCATTCGCATATAGATCATTTACATCTATCCAATATAGATATATATATATATATGTATATGTATATATAAGGTATATGTAGTATGTGTAATGTGTGTGTGTGTGTGTGTGTGTGTGTGTGTGTGTGTGTGTGTGTGTGTGTGTGTGTGTGTGTGTGTGTGTGTGTGTGTATATAGCAAATGCATGTATGTTAATACAAATATTCAACATGAGAATTATTTAACTAAGTTTTTAACAATTTTTAGCTATTTTATGCTTGAGACTCTTTGTTAAAGTACAAAACTGATGTTTTAATAATTCATTTTCTAAGCAATTACAGTTATTTCTTAGTTTTTATATTAATTTAAAACTTTGTTCGTTTTATATTTACTTGTTAGTTGGAAGATTAAAGCTGCTAAAGGTTGTGTGCCAGGTTTTGGATTGATTGGTCATTTATAAAGTTCTCAGATTTCTCAGATTTCATGGAATATGCATAGCTATAGATCGAAGGAATATGTATACAGGTGCGCGTTAGGTAATTAACCTGGGGAACAATAGGTGTTTCAATTATATTATTTTATGTTTAATAATTGGTTTTGGAATCTTTGTTCTTAAATGCTTGCAAAGTTATTGTCTTTTGCTTAAACTTGTTTCGCTTTCGGTTTTCGTTCTTGTAGAATGTGAGAAACGGAAATATTAAGTCAATATATTCTGGAAGTTCGTGTTTATAGAGCTCTGTTTGTCTCTCGATCGGAAGTATCTTTCATTTGAGGAAAAGAAAGTTCTTATTTGCAAACGTTTTTTTTCTGTTTTTCCATTTTTCCATCTATATATATATGGACTCTATATATACCTTGACTGTGATATTATAGAGCTGATTCCTGATATAACAAAGGATATATATATTATCTTTATCATAGAGTACTTCAAGTTTTTGTATGGTAAACCTTACATGTTGTTCCGGATATTCGCTATATTCTGTCCGCTTCTCGCTCATTCCACAAGGTTAGGGTATTTCATCTTCGGCCTGCCGAAGTTAGCAAAGAAATGTTCTTACTGGAACACAATAACGATCGAATCGATCGGATTTATGTGCATTTTGATTATGGTTTCTTTGGTAATTCTTCTCGAAAACGCATCTGTAAACTCCAAACTGTGCTAAGTCTCTCGATTTATCGAATAGATATATATATAGATATATATCTAGTATAATACCATTCGTAAATACTTGCTAGCTTTCAATTGAATATAAATTCAAATACGAATACAAATTCAAATACAAATACGAATACATTTACGAATACGAATACAAATACATTTACGAATACAAATACAATTACGAATACGAATACGAATACGAATACGAATACACATATACGTTCACATATATCTCGTTTAATTAGGTAAATCTGAATTATTACATATCACATTGCTCGAATCGGGTTTTTCCTTCATATGCAATTCTTTATCTTTACTGTGAATTTTTTCCATTTTGTATTTAGGTATTTCAACAATCTTGATTGCCAGAAAACGTTTTATCTATTCATAGAATATAATATATATATATATATATATATATATATTTATATATTTCGATATTTATGCATATAATTTATAAGTTAACTTCTTAAAAAGTAGCCAGCATTTATTCTCAGACATAAATTATGTGTTTCCTTCAGTTAGGCGTCCAACTGTTGCTCGTTTCTATTTGATTTCATTTGTTTTATTTAATTATTTATTTTCATTTTAAATTTGTTTATAACAAATGTGTGTTTTTTTTTACTTTTATACCCTTGCGAGAGACAACTGGGAGGTATTAACCGGCTTTGCCCGGGCTAGGTATGTTATTTGACACCCTTCAAATTAGCCCATTCATGTATTTCAAGGAGGGTTTTTTAATTTGCGCCTGAAACAGTTCGGATGCAAAACATAAGAGTGCACATTCAATTGGAAGTTGTCGAAATTCTTGTCACAAAATATCCATCGTAGTCAATCAGTCAGTAAATTAGTCAGTCAATCAGTCAGTCAGTCAGTCAGTCAGTTAAATATGAGTAGATATGTCCAATCTGTGTTATCGAAAATATCGTCGCAAGAGATCTATTGCAATCCCGACTTGCATTCAAAACATCTATCGCAATCATTCAGTCAATTAACCAGCCAATCAGTTGGTCAGTCAATCAGTTAGTCAGTCAACGAGTCAGTCAGTCAATCAGTCAATCAACCAGTCAGTCAGTCAGTCAGTCAGTCAGTCAGTCAGTCAGTCAATGAGTCAGTCAGTCAATCAACCAGCCAGTCAGTTAGTCAGTCAGTCAGTGAGTCAATCAGTCAGTCAGTCAGTCAGTCAGTCAGTTAAATATGAGTATATATGTCCGATCTGTGTTATCGAAAATATTGTCGCAAGAGATATATCGCAATCCCGACTTGCATTCAAAACATCTATCGCAATCCTTCAGTCAATTAACCAGCCAATCAGTTAGTCAGTCAATCAGTCAGTCAGTCAGTCAATCAGCCAGTCAATCAGTCAGTCAGTCAGTCAGTCAATTAGTAAATCAGTCAGCCAGTCAATCAGCCATTCAGTCAGTCAGTCAGTCAATCAGTCAATCAGTTAGTCAGTCAGTCAGTCAATCAGTCAGTCAGTCAGTCAGTTAGTCTGTCAGTCAGTCAATTAGTCAGTCAATCAGATAGTCAATCAGTCAATCAGTCAGTCAGTCAGTCAGTCAGTCAATCATGAGTAGGCATATTCCAACGTTGTTATCGAAAATCTCGTCAGGTAAGATCAATCGCAATCAATCGGTCAGTCAGTCAGTCATTCAGTCAGTTAGTCAGTCAGTCAATTAGTCAGTCAATCAGCCGTCAGTCAGTTATTTATGAGTAGACATATTCGATCTTTGTTATCTCGACACAGTCAATGACAGTCATTCAGTAATATATGGAACTATCATTTTGCAACCATCAGATATTTAAAATCTTTACAATATCCAAATAAGCTATCGCAATAATTTCTCGGTCTTTTCATAAATCAAAAATACAAAGTCGGCTTGATTGAAGTTGAGGAATCCAAATTGAATTGGATTTCTTGCAGTATGGCAAGGGTATTCAATATTCGACTTGCCGAAGAGCTTGATCTAGTTTATACGCTGATCGATATTAAGCAGTTCGATAATTATCGATAAGTGGTAAATGCATGATAACAATGAGTGCGTGCAGTATTTAATAAGTACATAAATATTGTGCATGCATACGACTACATATAGTATGTATAGTATATATTCAGTATATACTAAATACTGCTATATAGATTTGTATATATATAGTATATATCTTTATATATGTGTGTGTGTGTATATATATAGCTAGTTAATAGGCTCGATTTGTCCTTTGGTGCGGGGTTTCTGTTAAGTTTAGTTTAAGGTTTTCTCGAATAGTTTCGAAGATTTTTCTGGTATCTGGTATTACGCCTATGTACTAGGTAATGCCTAAACCTAAATGCCCTATTGCGCATTTGTTGTAGGAAATTTGTAGAAAAGTAAGAAATTTAGTAAATGCAATGCACAGGCTGCCATCTTGAAGGTGGGACAAGGGCACATGGCAGTTGGATATGGGTAATGGATTCTGGGTTGTGGGTTGTGGCTGAAGCGAGGGAGAATGTGGCTTCTGTCTATGGCAATTGGCTCAAAATGGTCGCTGCTAAATGCGACTCTAATTTTAGATACAGCTCTTAATCCAGCTTACGTTTAAGTTCTCGCTGGATATCCCATACCAGCTCCTGATCCAGCAGACACTCGAGTTCTCACTCCAGCTCCCACTAAAGTTTTCGCTCCACTTCCTTTGCCAGTTCCCGCTCCAGTTTCCACTAAAGTTCTCGCTCCAGGTCTCGCTCCTGGTCAAGCTCCAGTCCTTGCTCTAGCTCCTGCTCCAGTTCTCGATCCAGTTCTCGCAACAGGTGTGTTGCTCCAGTTCTTGCTCCAGCTCTTGCTCCAGTTCCCACTTCAGCTCCCACTATAGTTTTCGCTCCAGTTCCTTTGCCAGCTGTCGCTCCAGTTCCCACTTCAGCAGCCACTAAAGTCCTTGCTCCAGTTCTTGCTTTAGTTCTCGCTCCAGCTCTGGCTCCAGCTCTCGCTTCAGTTCTTGCTCCAGCTCTTGTTCCAGCTCCCACTCCAGGTCCCACTATAGTTTTCATTCCAGTTCATTTGCCAGTTCCCGCTCCAGTTCCCATTTCAGCATCTACTAAAGTTCTCGCTCTAGCTCCTGCTCCAGTTCTTGCTCCAGCTCTAGCTCCTGCTCCAGTTCTTGCTCCAGTTCTTGCTCCAGTTCTTGCTCCAGCTCTAGCTCCAGCTCTTGATTTACTTCCTGCTCCAGTTCTCGTTCCACCTCTGGCTCCAGTTCTTGCTGCAGTTGTTGCTGTCACTGAAACTCTTGCTCCACTTCTTGCTTCAGTTGCTGGTCATGTTCCTGCTCCAGTTCCCGCTCCAGCTCTCGTTCCACTTCCTGCTTCAGCTTCCGCTCCATTTTCTGCTCCCACTCACACTACAACTCTCGCTCCAGTTGCCACTCCCACGTCAGCTCCATCTTCTCAACCCTCTAGACGATGCTGTTGCGCTTGGCGCTCGCCCGCTGCAGGGTGCTCTGCATGGCGGCGACAACGGCCTCGGCGCCGCCAATGAAGACGGGCTGGTTGGCAGCGCGTCGCAGCACATGCCACATGGCGACCGGCTTGCGCAGCGAGGAGAGCATCTGGTGCCAGTGGCGCAGACCCTTGCCCACCGCACAGCTGCCGGCAATGACATGACCCAGCGGCACGATACCGTTGTCGGTGACACCGAAGACGGTCAAGCGCAGCTGGACCGTGGTCAGGCCCTGGGGCGGCACGCTGAAGATCATCGACTCGTTGAAAATGGGGCAGCGATCCTTGCGCTTCAGCGAGGTGCGCTTCTTCAGCACCATCTTGTCGTTGTTCAGCAGATAAACCTAAACGAACATATCCACATGGAGCTCATGGTTTGACCTCTTGATCCCAAATCCCCACTGCTTACCTTGACAAACACGTGCTGCACTGCGGCAGCTGTGGGCGATTGCTGCTGCTGCTGCTGCTCCGCTTCTAGGTCCAGGTCCAGTTTGAGATTGCGCGCCTTCACCACGACTATGGTGAGGCGCTCCGCTGTGGGCAGATAGCTTAGCGAGAACATCAGCTCACCCCAGCGTGCGTTGCATTTGCGCGAATCGGACAATGGTATCCACGTGGTTATTGGACGCGCCATCTCGCCAATCTCCATCTCCGCCTCGCCGATCAGCGTATGCGCGGGCCCATTGTGGTACAGATGGAACCACAACGAGTGCCTGCCCGCCTGTCGCTTCAGTCGAAAGTTGAAGCTCTCATTGTAGGCTGGCGTCAGCGTTGACTGAACCACCTGTCGGAGGGCACAAAAATGTGAATCCTCATGACATTCGCTTTAAGTGAGACCTAAGCTACTCCTTAGAGCTAAAAGCTCTCTTAAGCCTTAAAGCTTTCTTAAAGCTTAAACTTCGATTATCCTTGTTTTCTTTTTCTTTACTATTTTGTTCATTCTCAAATGGTCAAATCTGAAGCTTTCTTTAACTCCTTCGAGCTAAAAGCTCACTTAAGACTTAAAGCTTTCTTAAAGCTCCATTGCTAGATTTGCTTTTACTCACCTTGGTCTGCATGCCGCCCGCATGATCGGGCACTAGGTAGATGCGCACGAATGTGTCCAGCGAGTCGAGCCCCATGCTGAGCGGACAGATGAGTCCCTTGGCCTCCAGCACGCTGACCGTCAGCTCCAGCTGATCCTCCTCCTCGTTCTGGCCGCTGTTGCTGTTGTGCCTGAAAGATGAGTGTCGCATGCATCAAATGGATATTTATTTGAATGAATGGGCACTCACTTGTCGTACTGCAGGCCGACGCACAGATAGCCCGTGATTTGCGTGTACGGCTGATCGAGCTGGTCCAGGCACAGCGAGGAGGCATCCGAGTTGACCGAATCGCACGAGATGCCGTGCTCCAAATGGATGCCCTCAATGGAGCCATCTAGCGACATTTGGGAGCTGTTCCGCCTGCCCAGGCCCAGGCTGATGCTCGAGTCCTGGCGCAGCAGCGAACGTCCAAAGCACCAGGTGGAGTTGCCGTTGCCATTCGCGGCGCCATGTCCATGTCCATTGGGCAGCTGTCCGTTGGCGCCCAGCTTGCGGAACAGATAATCCTCCGAGATGGTCTTCTGCAGCATGTGCGGCCCTTTGACGCGCTGCGTCAGCCCCGTGAATGGATTGTTGGCGTTTTGCAGCCGGAGCAGACGGCTGGACAGGCTCTGGCCGTGCACAAAGGGATTGCCATTGTGCTGCGCCGCCGCCGGCGGCAGTTGCTCCGCTGGTGGCGGTGGTGTCGCCGGCGGCAGTTGTTCCATGGATTCGCACAGAAAGGGATTCGTGCTCGAGTTGCGACGCTTTAGCGCCGGCGGACGACGCTCCGGCTGGGACTGGGATTGGGACGGGGGCGTTGCGGGTTCTGTGCTGCGATTGATGCCCTGCTGCAGCGAGACCTGCCGCTTGGCAATAGGACGCGGTATGGCCGTCGCCGAGAGCGTCACCGATGCGGATGTGGTTAGTCGTGGCGGCGGCGGCGCCTCCAGTGGCTGCGGCAGAGCAGCCGCAACAGTTGCCGGGCGCAGGCAGGAGCGCGGCTCCTGGCTCGTTGGCGAGTCCAGCTCATTGATCTGGCTGAAGGAGAAGGTGACCGTCTTGCTGCTGGGCCCGGCGCTGTTGGGCGCCGGCGCCGGGCGCAGCGGCTGCGGCGGAATGCTGACATCCGCCTGTGGCAGATTCCACAAAGGAGTCGTCGTCGTCGTGGTCGTCGTCGTGGTCATGTTATCGCCTCCATTGCCCATCAGCAACTGTTGCTGCTGCTGCTGTTGCAGTTGCTGCAGCTGCAGCAGCTGCTGCTGGGAGCGATTGTGGTCGTCCTTGTCAATGGTATCGAAGCGCTTGAAGCTGCCGCTGGTGCTCAGCAGAAACTCGGAGCCGGATTGTATCTGCGGGCAGTAAAAACGATTGAATATGGACTCCGGCTGCAGCTGGAGCTGCGCTACTCACGCTGGCCATGTAGCCATTGGGATGGAACAGCTTGTGCTTGGACAGGCCAATCTTCTCCTCCTTGCTGGAGCGCATTCGCATCCAGCTGGCGGCACGCGGACCCAAGCAACGACAGGCCAACAGCACGCACATCCCCATCACCAGTAGCAGCAGCAGCAGCCCCAGGCTGCTAAATGCCAGCGACATGGGTGCGCTGTCCATAGCTCTAGCCAGGTAACTAGTCAGCCAGGCAGGTTAGCAGCAGCTCGTGGCGGCGTGCATTTCCTCTTGGATGTCAGCTGGAACGGGCAAGGAATATCCTTGGAATTAGCCTGACTTCAGGTGAGTGCTACAAGGTGCATCTATCGCTCAGCCCTTGTGGTCCCATCGGCACATCCGACCTGTCTGCTGCTTGCTCAGAGGAAACCGCTACCGACTTGCGCTTACGGAGACATCCTTCCGTCGGTCCGTTTCTTTAGGAAGCTCTAATACATTGGCTGTTCCTGCCTTTATCAGGACATTCGACCTCCCTGCTGCTTGCTTAGAGGAAACCCTGCCTCTAAGGAGCCATCCTTCCGTCGCTCCTCAGACATAGGCTTTTCTCCCCTTTATCAGGACATTCGACCTCCCTGCTACTTGCTTAGAGGAAACCCTGCCTCTAAGGAGACATCCTTCCGTTACTCCGTTTCTCTGGGAAGCTCTAAGACATTGGCTATTCCACATCCCTTTCCGCAATGTATCTATTACTTAGCTCTCACTCCTTCCTTATGAGTGACCCCTAGTTAAAGGCCTTCCGTCCTACCTATCGTAAGGATACTCCACTTTTGTTGCTATCACTCGGAGGAAAGCCATGCCACACTGCCTCTTCTCTAAAGGACGCATTCTTATTTGGACCATTCCCTGACTTAGTTCCACTCGCTGTAACCACGCCTCCCTCTCGACAGGAAGAGTTTCCCCATCGAAACATTGTATCTACTTCCTTTGCAATATATTTTCCTGGACTAAGCTGCTCCCATAAAAGTATCCCTACTTTGAGGCATGAGGGGAAGCACTTCCACAAGACCATCTCTTTCGCCCTGGGCACTCCTGGCTGTGGTGTCCTTGCCTCCGGCCTATCGTAATCCTTCACGAAAAAACCTTTTGACACTACCCTCCCTCTCGCTGGGCATCACCTACTCCTGTCACGTGTTAACTTCTCTGTGAAAGGCATTCCTTCTTCCCTTAACAGCCTTTCATCGGGACATCTGTCAGCGTAAACCTTTCTATTGTCTATCGGTATCCAGTTCGCTCCGTTGGGACAAACCCTTGAGCACGCGCTCAGCTCCAATCGGCGACCACTTGGCACAGTTATTTCAGCGGCCTTTCGGATGCAAACTTAAAATTAAACCAAAACGATGAGAGGGAAAGTCCAAGACACAGAGAGGTGCAAACAATGGGAAACGAGTGACGGGCGTCAACACTTTCATCTAGCATCGCCTTACATCAGCCCAGCGCTATCAACTCATCCCAGCTCATATCATGTCCTATGATTGTGTGCGGCAGGTGTCTGTCTCTATTTCTATTTGTGTTTCTATTTCTGTTTTGTATTTCTATTTTCATTTCTATGCAGCCTCAACCGACAACCTGCCCCACCTTCCCCCACCGACCGCTTGTCAGCTGACTGTTGACAGTTTTTTGATTGAATTTGTAACCAAAGCTGCAGCATTTTCACTTCAAAGACCAAACAGCTGTCGGCTGTCGCTTAACGTTGACAATGTATCAAAACTATTCCTCACATTGGAAATGGCCAAAAATGTGCTTGATGTTATCAAGACTCTTAGTCCTAGTCCTCCTCCGTCGCCTTCTCTGCCAACTCCTCTGTCACCTCCTGCGTCTTTTTCTCCGTCTTCTTCTCCGTCTACTTCTTCATCTTCTTCTCTGCCTCCTCCTTTGTCCCTGTCACCTCCTCCTTTGCCTCCTCCTCCTCCTCCATCTCCTCCTCTGCCTCCTCCTCCATCTCCTCCTCTTCCTCTGTCAACTCCTCTGCCACCTCCTGCGTCTTTTTCTCCGTCTTCTCCTTCATCTTCTTCTCTGCCTTCTCCTTTGTCCCTGCTAACTCCTCCTCCATCTCCTCCTCTGGCTCTTCCTCTATCAACTTCTCTGATTCACGCCGGATCCCTATGTCATATACATAGCTGCCATAGGAAAGGCCTATGTCAATATAGGATATTTGTTTGCCAGAGTTGGATGCCAAATTGATCTAGAGGCCAAACCATGAACAAAGAGCCAATTCTCGTGAAAATCGGATCAGATTTGACCCAGCTATGAGGGTAGGCAATTTTGACCTACATCTTCTATATAGGATATTTGAGCTATTTGTACTAACATAACATATTTATAACAGATCAAAGACTGTTATATGGCAGTTGCAGCGAGGGCGTGGCAATGCACACCGGCACGCGGACTTTAACTGTTGTGTCCACACATACATACAAATACATGCATGTATATATATAATAAGAGCAAAGTTAATCCCATCTGAGCTGGTCACATTCACAGCTGACATAATCATGTTTCTTGCTCTGCTTCCTCTTCTTGGCTGAGAGCCCATTAGCCTAATACGGCCACTTCCTGGCCTGCAGCCGCAACCCGCTCGCAGCCTCCTCCTTAGTGCTGCTTGGGGTTGAGGGAGTGGGGCGCGCGGCGCGGGGGACTACCGCCAAATGGCCCCGTTTCGCACTTAACTGCCAAAAATACTAAAAATGGCATTTCGTTGACGAAAATTGCAGGCGGCAGCATTTTGTTTTAATTATGCAGCAACATAAATGCATTATAATTAAATAAGCGTTTAATGAGCTCTACACGCACACAAAGAGAGCAGGAGTGAGCGAGATGGAGAGAGAGAGAGAGTGAGAGTGAGAGGGCAGCCATTTTGTCATCCCAAGTAACTGCAGAACTTTTGCAGCAGCAGCAGCAACAACAACTACTTTTCATTAACCTACTGCGAGGTCATTCCACTGTGCACAGTGTGACAAATATGCAGAACAAAATTGTTAGCAATATTGAACCTGCAGCCACAACATCTAGTGTTGTACAGCTATAGTAAGTATTTTAGTATAGGCTATATATGGTATATATAGTATAGGCAATATACATGTGCAGTATTTTGCTCTAAAGTCAAGTTGGGCACTCTTAAACAAAGATGGAGAAATAAGAAATACGTAGATAGTAAAATGAAGAGGATTTCAATATGTTATTAACTTATATGACTTATCTGGCTGATTTATGTGCCAAACCAAGACAATGAACGAGGCGATGGGCGGGGGTTGATTGTGCGAAGGGCAACTGTGACCTGCTTTTGGCTGGACAGTGAAACGGTTGGTCCAATTGGCAGCCAAATGAGTTTCGGTCACGTCAAACAGTCGTAGCTCAAAGCCATAGTACTCACACACACACACACACACACGCACACACACACGCACGCCAGCTATTTAAAAGCGAAAGTTGTAGAGCAAAAAGAATCCAGCGAAAGTCAAAGCAATCAAAAGTGAGAGGCAGAAGATAACACAAAATTGGAGCATGTTGGCGGAAGAAGAGACACGCACACACACACACACACACACACACACACGCACACACGCGCAATTACATTGCGGTAGTATGCAAGTAGCTGCTGCTTTTACTTTCGCTTTGCTTCAAGCTGCACGCACTAAAATGTATTTCGCCACAAAACAAAATCAAAATATATTTATTTAACAAATGTAACATATATATATTGCAATATTTAGCATTTTTGCCCACTCACTTCAAGCTTAATTAGCCAAATTTTCACTTTACTGCGCACTTGCTTTACATATATATATATATATATATATATATTTTATTCTATTTAAGTTTTATTTTTTATTTTTTTTGAATATGTTTCTTTAAATTCCGCTTGACAATATCACAGGGCGCCACAAGCAAAAGGTAACAGTAAATGTTAAATGTTTCGCCGCAAATTAACAATAACAATGGCCGCGATGCTGCTGGCGTTAATAACAAGAAACACAACAACAACGACAACAATAACAAGAGCAGCAACAATAACAATAGCAACGCGAACAGCAGCTGCTGGCAGAAGCTGAGCAACGGCAATTGGCCAATTGTGTGCGTAACGCATCGTCCATGGCGTTGTCCATGCTGGGCGACATCGCGCGGCCAACTGAGCGAGCGAACGCGCCCAAAAGCAGGCTGCGGCTCGCAGCTTACGCAGCGTATGCGCATTATTGAAGAGCTTGCAAATGGTGTGCTCTCTTTCGGCTCTCTTAAGCTGTAAAGCTTTGGTTGCCTGTCTGCGCTAAGCAAGCTTTAGTTAGACCTATTTTGACTGGTTTGCGACCAGGCTTTGGGACAGAATTCATTTGCTATAAATTTTGTAGATGGTTGTCAACTTGGCTAGCCAAGTGTAGATTGTAAGTTGGATACAAGTTCCACACTTAACGAAACTCACCTTAAGTTTAACGAACCGAAGCAAATTTAACGAATATGCTTAACAGAGGCCAACTTAACGAAATGTTAAGCAAAGCAATTATTTAGACACAAACCAGCCAAGTTGGTTTTTGCAATTAAAAAATAAAAAATTATTTCGTTTTACCTATAAAAATTTGACCCAAACAAAAAAAAAACAATTATGGTAGTTAACAAAATTAAATATCTATACAATTAATCAGAAAACCATAAATTGAGACAAAAACACGAACTTTCTATTTTAATGAAAGATCGAGGATATTTTTATTAGAAAACTTTATATTTGAATTATAATTTAACAATATATTGAAGAAAATGCCAAACAATTTGCACAGCCGGTATGTTGCCCATAATTTATAGCATACTTATGTGGGCGATCCTCAGCGCAGGCACAGGGTGACTCACTGTCAATTCAATATGGAGGCCAAGTGAAAAGTTAACTTTTGCTCAATATTAATTAGATTTAATATTCAAGTGCGCGAAGCGATTAAATTGTGTCTAATTTTTGGCAAAATTAATTACTGCATTTGCTTGGCAACAAATCGCAGAAAGCATTTCGATTTAGCCTGGCTTAGTTTTCAATTGAGGCCTGCAACAACAACAACAACAACAAAAAGAAGAAGAATAACAACAATAACAAAGCAATTGAAACAAATTTGTATAATTCCAGCTGCTGTCGAAAAGTTGAAGAGTCAAAGCAAATAAATTGCGCAAATTCGAATTGTGCGAATAAAGCGAAGCAAATAATAAAATATCAAATACACACACACACACACGGACACACACACACACACACGCACAAATACATGGCAACGCATTTACATTCCTTTTGTGTTGATGCTTGTTTAATGTACACAATAATGGGAAATGCTAAATTATTTCAATGCAATTTCAATTGAATTTCTGGCAACTCTGCCTACCCCTCCACCCTTCCGCCACTCTGCACTCCGCCAAACAGTTGGCTAACTTTGCGCGTAAAGTTTTAAACACACACAAAAATACATTAAAAAAAATATGTTTGCATCGATTGATGAGAAATTATTGTAGAAATTGGCAAAAACTGTAAGCTGCACCCGAAATCTGTTGCAATTTGCCATTTTGGACATCAGCGTCAAAGTTTTAAGTGAGCGGGATAATTTGTGCAAATTACTCGCATTATTATTGGCTGCCAGTCTGGGCAGTCTGGGCAGTCTGGGCAGTTGGGCGATTGGGCAACGCCGGCACGAGCACAGGGCGAACAGGGGAACTGCAGTCGAGGCCAGCCGCTGCTCTTGTGTGTCCAATTACGGACTGCAATTGCGACGAACAGCGCCTAACGAATGCCATGAATACAAGCTAATTTGAATTGTAATTATAAATATGCCATTCAAAGTGGACAAGAGCCAAGCCCAACGCTGAACTGCTGCCATATGACAGAGGCTGTAACTCTTGGGCCACGCCTACATCTCTGATCAAATATGTGTACACGCTGCGCTGTTTGTATAAGGCCAGCCGTTACATTGGCCCGAGCTTATTTTAGGCCAGTTGCATAAAAAACAGATTCATGCATTCGTTGATGTGATCCTGTAATTGGATAAATGCCACACCTGGGTCACCCTGTGGCCGGCCGCAATGTGGCAACGCCTACAACGGATAACCCAGATAATCCAGTAAATATACATATACATACATATATCGAATGCAAGCAACACAATTCCGAATAACTGTACACACACACACACACACATGGACTCAATAAAGTTTAGCATAGTTATCTGGGCGTTGTTGCATAGCAAAACTGGCAAAAGTTATTAAAATCAACAGCAATAAATTAGCATGCTTTGCGTTTTATCGTATAAACAGCAATGCCCACACCAATACCAGCACACTCACAAATAACTCCCTGCGCGCGTGTGCGTGTGTGTGTGAGCTAGATGCAGCAGTCGAAGAAGAAGAAGAAGAAGCAACAGCATCATGGCGGCGGGGCGGCGGGGCCGATCGCATTTTTGGGCCAAAGCACAAAATTCACATAAATCAGGGCCAAGCAAAGACAAGAGCCAAGTGCAAAGAACCCGCCGCCACCCACCAGAAATTGGATGATGACTGACCGGGCAATGGCCGAATATAAAATGACAATATTACAACATTCTTTTTCTTAGTATTTTTTTTGTTTTTGTTTTTTGGGCACACTCAAATTTATGCAAAATAATTGTCAACAATGAGGCAGAGAGTGCGAGCGAGAGAGAGAGAGAGAGACGCAAAGACTGCGAAAGTAAACCAAGTTTTGACTTTGACCCACAGCGAAACCAAATGCGATGCGATGTTTAGCGATGGGCACGTGTCGCATACACGACACGACATGCATAACACGACGAAAGGGAAACACGATACGACATGCACGCATATGCACGTGGCAACGCCACGCTCGCATCAAATGTGAATCAGTAAAACGTCCGATTGTTTTTACTTCTGTTGCGTAATCAACATTAATTGGTTTTTGTGTTCTTAATTGGCTTTACCTTCTAATATTTCTCAAATTTCATGAACACGAAATTTGATTTTCATTTTAATCGAAAACTCGATAGACGACACGACCAACTCATCATAACTCCCATACCACCACCACCACCACCCCCCCCCCCCTTGCCCCCTTCCCCCTCGCCCACCATCGCGTCTTGCTGCTTGATGGCTGCTGCAGCAAAATGCAGCACAATGCGAATGCGATATTATCTCGACATTAATTGCATAATAAAGCACTTTTAATTAGGTTTTGCACAGAACGCGAGCTCCCACAATGAAGAAGGGTCGACGTAACTGATGCGACAAAGGGAGGGGGGGGGGCTGCCACGCCCATGCGTAATAAGAAGTTGCAACTGAAACCAAATTGCAGCATACGATGAAAAAGTTATTTTAAACAAATGCGTAACTTGCAGCCGGGTAAAAGAAAGAAAAGTTTCGTAAGAGGGAAAGTCAGTAAATCAAATAGAGATCTAGGGAGGGTATACCGAAAACTGGCAGAGGCAAAGATGATCGGAGAGGGTAAGAAAGTATAAAGGGGAGAGCGAGAGGATGGACAAGAGAGAGCGAGACAAAATGAAAGTGGGTAAGAAAGAGCGAGAGAGAGGGTGAGTGGGTAAGAGAGAGAGAGAGAGGGGGAGAGAGAGAGAGAGAGAGAGAGGAAGAGAGAGAGAAAGGCTACGTGAGGCGGGGAGAAAGAGGAGAGAGAGAGGGAGAGTGGTTAAGAAAGAGAGAGAGAGTAACAGAGAGAGAGAGAGGGTAAGAGGGAGGAAGAGACACAGAGGGAGAGAAAGGGTGAGCGTGAGAGAGAGGAAGAGAGGGAGAAAGGCTACGAGAGGTGGGAGAGTGGATAAGATAGAGAGAGAGAGAGAGGGTGAGAGGGAGAGAGAGCGAGAGAGAATAAGATTGGGTAGCAGAGAGAAAGAGAGAGAGAGAAAAAGACAGAGGGAGAGAGAGCAAGAGAGCGAGAGAGAGAGAGAGAGAGAGAGAGAGAGAGCAAGAGAGAGAGAGAGAGAGAGAGAGAGAGAGAGAGATTAAGAGAGCAAGAGAGTAAGAGAGCAAGAGAGCGAGAGAGAGAGAGAGAGAGAGAGAGAGAGTGAGAGTGAGAGTGAGAGTGAGAGTGAGAGTGAGAGTGAGAGTGAGAGTGAGAGTGAGAGTGAGAGTGAGAGTGAGAGTGAGAGAGAGAGAGAGAGTGAGAGTGAGAGTGAGAGTGATAGTGAGAGTGAGAGTGAGAGAGAGAGTGAGAGTGAGAGTGAGAGTGAGAGTGAGAGTGAGAGTGAGAGTGAGAGTGAGAGGGAGGAAGAGTGAGAGTGAGAGTGAGAGTGAGAGAGAGTGAGAGGGAGGAAGAGTGAGAGTGAGAGTGAGAGAAAGGTTACGAGAGGTGGGAAGAGAGAGTGGATAAGATAGAGAGAGAGGGGGAGAATGGGTGAGACAGAGAGAAAGGGAGACCAGAAGACAGAGCGAGACAGAATGGAGAGAGATGGAGAGAGAAAGGCTTCGTGAGGTGGGAGAGTGGATAAGATAGAGAAAGAGAGAGAGTGAGATCGGGAGAAATAGAAAGAGTGCGAGCAAAAGGCGAGAGAGAAAAAATATAGTTAGAGTGAGTATTTGTGAGTAACTGTGAGAGAGAGAGAGGGAGAAACACAATAAAAAGAAACCGTGCGAAAGTGTGTGTGTGTGTGAGATAGAATGGATAAAAGACAGAGAGTGGTAAGGGAAAGATAGAAAGAAAAAAGAGAGAGAGCGAGAGAGAGACAGAGTGGTAAGAAAACGATAGGGAACAAGGAGAGAGAGAGAGAGAGAGAGAGTGGTACGACAATCAGATAGATAGAGAGTGCAAACTAGAAAGAGAGAATGAAAAAATACGAGACAAAGAATGAGTGACAAAGTAAAAGAGATTGGGAAAGTGAGAGACAGTAAAAGAAAAAAATAAATTTGGAAAGAGAATAAGTGAGAGTGAACAAGAAAGCGAGAGGTGAGTAAGAGGGGTGACAACAACACTGAGAATTCAGGGAGAAGTGATGGAGACATAGAGAAAGAGAGAGAGAGATAAGATATGAGAGGAAAATATAGAGAAAATTAGTAAGGGAGAGCAAGAGCAAAAGTTGAAAGGTAAGAGAGACTCGACAGATAGAGAGATTGTTAGATACAAGTGGAATTTGAGAGAGAAAGAGAGAGAGCGCTAGTGAGAGTACAAAGAGAGCGAGTAAAAGAGACTGGAAAACAAAGAGAAGTGAGAGAGAGCTTGAAAAAGTAATGAGAGAAAGAAGTCAATCGAGTAAGAAATACTCAACCATAACTAGCATATATTAATTCGTATTAATAGTTTAAAAATAATGACCGTCCTCCTCGGCGATTCTCAAAAATTCAAGTAAGGCCTGCTTACTTAAATGTAATTTCAGTGATATGTTTTTTTTTTTTTTGGTGAAGTGTTCAACAGTGGCTTACGACTAAAGTGTAATGTTAATTAAAATTGTTGTGAACTTAACAAACGCCTTTCTCGGCGATTCTCAAAAATTCAAGTAAGGCCTGCTAATTTTCATGTAATTTCAGTGATATGTTATTTTTTTTTTGGTGAAGTGTTGAACGTGGGCTTACAACTAAAAGTGTAATGTTAACTAAAATTGGCCGCCTTTCTCGGCGATTCTCAAAAAGTCAAGCCAGGCCTGCCCAATTTAAGGTAATTTCAGTAAGTGTTGTGATTTTTTTGTAATGTGACCGTAAAACTAAAACTGTGTCAAACTAAAAACGTAACTATTCAAACACTTCAGCCGCCTTTCTCCGTGATTCTCATAAATTGAGGTAAGCCCTGCCTCTATTGATGTGATTTCCTTCTCTCTCTCTCTCTCCTATATAGTTCGGTCGGACCAACAAACAGACGGACTGTGCACATAACCCATATACTCTTCTTCACTTTGTCAACAGAGCATACAAATTGTCGCCGAAAGAACTGTTTTGGGGCCGTAAACTTTGCTCTTGTATTGAAATTTCTGTTGTTGTTGTTGTTGTTGTTATTGTTGGCGCATAGTTTTGGCCGGGCAAAACTTGAACCAACTAAACCCCGATCCGTCAGCACCAAACCCACCCCCCCCCCCCCCCCTCACCGCTGCTGGACCCAACCTCTCGGTGGCGTATACGCAATGTCATGTCGTCAGGGCGACCTTCAGAGCAGCCGCAGCCACAGGCAGGCAGCGCTGTTTGTGCTTCAATTATGCCAAAAATGCGCACTGACACGTAAAAATAATGCATACTTCAAGGCGGTGGGCGGCAGGCGGTAGGCGGTAGGCGGTAGGTCACAATGAGCAATAACAAAAAAAAAAAAGAACGGAAAATAGCAGCAGCCGCAGCCGCAGCCGCCGCAGCAGAGCCAGAGTTGACAATGCCAGTGAAAGACGGAACGAAGCGGCAGCCCGGCAGCCCGGCAGCCATGGGGCAATGGGGCAATGCATATAACATTTTAATTTCCTGCTTATTAGGCAGCACACAACCCCACCCCCCTCCCCCCCCCTTGCTGCACTCGTCCTACACCAACGCCTACGCCCACTGCAAGCGACAATGCACGCACACACACACACACATACAAAGAGATGCAGCGGCAATGATACGTGGCGTGTGTGTGCGTGTGTGTGTGTGTGCTTGTCATTTCGCCTTGGCGACTGGCAGCCAACCTTCAGCTACCCCTCACAACTTTACCCCTGTGGCCCGTCCGCACAACCCTTGCCATCTTCTAGCCATGCGCAGTTTTTCATTACATGCTGCTGTCCATTGCAGCGGAATTTTGGACGCGCCTGCTCCTGTGCCTTGGCCTGCGTCTGCTGCACATATAAATCACCAACACGCACAAGCACACATGCACACACACACACACACACACACTCAGCGAAATACATAACCAAAATGTACTCATATCGAGCACAAATCAATGTTACCAGATCCTTTGCAGGCCAAATTGTTTTTTTTTGCGAACTGTGAACCGAACTGTGAACCGAACCAGTTGCAGCAAGTGCATAAAGCATTTTGTACCTATCTCCGTTACCTTCTAACTTTTTAATAGTTCGTTTTTCTCTCAGTGCACACATGCACAGGCCGTAGCAGCCCAACTGACCACAGCAGTTGGAAGCGGGCGCATTGGAAATTTTGATAATTGAATTTACACGTGAATGATCACATCTTTAAGCCTTTACTCTGGTTTATTGCGAGTGGTAACAGGCGGCAGGCAGCAGCCACATGCTCCAATGTTTGCCTTTGTTCTGGTCCCTCAGAGTGAAATTGTGCTATTCGTGAATTACGCCAAAGGCGGAAGGCCAAAACCAAAGCCACGTAATTATGATCACAAATTGATTACGGAGCACATTGGGAAGAAGCTGTTGCTGTTGCTGCTGATGCTGGGGCTGCAGTTCCAAAATGAGACAATTGGACCAAATAAAGGGGCTAGCAATAACTTATACGTATGAAGCGAAGTCGAGTGTGCCCAATTTACGGAATATCGATATCGATACTTATCGATAAGAAAGTTCAGTTTCCACTTTTCTGCTCGAAAATATATTTTTTGAATGGATTCCGAAGTTAGCTGCATTTGATTGAAGCAATTATTCCGGGGAAGAGTTAATACATTTCGAGTGGCTAATAGAAAGAGACGCAAGACCTTATTTGCGATCGCATGCACGATGCAGAATGCGATGGCAATAACACTTTCTCTGTCCAGCTTAAGGTAACTGCTCTGCAGCAATCATATTAATTTGCCTAAAATGTAGTACAAATATCAACGGAAACGGCAACAAAAAACAAGGACAACCGCAACTTGTGATTGATGACACAATCAAAGAGGCAAGCAAAAGTCAAGCCACCTGCTGGAAGCTCCAACATTCGCTTGTACATATGTTAGCATAAAGCTGAAAATGATGGAATGGGGGGGGGGGGGGGGGGGGGGGGGGGGGCATGAATAAAACAGAGCGCACATGCGAGACATCTGGCAACCCAATTGCACTCAGCACCAATGGCGGCTGTGCAAAAGACAGAGATAGCACAAGTCTTGCCAAATAGAAAATGGATTTCTATATTAATTTCGCTGACACGACGGCAAGGATGAGGACGAGGCCGAACAAGAAGAAGAGGTAAACGCGAACGTTGACAACATCAAAAGTAAGGAAATGCTACTGACAACAGCACGTTCTATTCGTGGTTGCAGTCTGTGTATGTATGTGTGTATGTATTACTCTGTCTTTTGTGTACGTACATACATACATATGTCTGCAATGCGCTGCGACGACCGACAACAGCTCCAAACCATGTCAGCTCAGCGTTGCCGGCTTTCGCTTTTATGACGGACACACCTATTTATAAAAGGGATTTGCAGCATTTGCGGCTAAAGTAAAAATACAAAAAAAAAAAAATCCCAAAAAAAAAAGGAAATAACTAACGCCAACTTGGTCTTTGTTAGGTTTTTTTTATTTTTTATTTTGTGTTCCGTATACATATAAAATAAAAATGGACTACAGTGAAAGCTCCCTGGAACGAACACGTAATGCGCCTTATTCTTATTTTACTTGTCTTTTGAATTAAATTTAAAAAAAAAAAAAAAAAAACTCGTTACAAGTTTCCTTTCAGACATTTTATTTTCCAAACCAATTTTGATGCTAGCTTTGTTCCGTCAAGCGAGTTTTTACTGTATCATTATTGTCTTTTTCCGGGCTATGCAAATGCCTGTTGGCAAAATATTTGCGCAAAGGAAGCACTCGCATAATTTACATATATATACGTGAATATCTATGTACATAAGCATATATTTAAAATTAACATTGAGTGCGAGGCGCCGTTTAATGTTTAAGTTGTCACAAATTGAGCCGGGATCAGGCACGTCTGGCCAGTTTGCGTTGATGGTAACGAGCGAGTGCTGCATCAAATGCTTCGCCCACGGTGCGTTTGAGCCAAATGTAGCTTCGATCGACGGGCGTCCTGACAACCGCCAGCACATCCTCCGACTCCGACTCCTTGGCCAACTCGCTGACGACGTCGGCGCCCTGCTCTTTGGGTTTCGGCGTAGACTCCGTCTCTGGCTCGGACTGCTTGTCCTTATGTTTGGCATCAGGTTGTGGCAGGGGCTTGACCGTCGACTTGACGCCATTTGCACTGGCTGCTGGCGGTTCTTTTTGCTGCTCCTGCTGCTGCTGCTGCGGCTGTTGCTGCTCCTCCTCGTCGCTGGAGTCGTCAATGCTAAAGTCTGAATCGGCATCTATATTGTTGGCCAGATGCGCCTTTGTGCTGCTACTGCCAGCCTTGGTTTCATCTGTAGCTGCCGCTGCCGCCGCCTCTGGCTTCTCTTCTTCTGCCGAGGAACGACGCCTTCTGTAGCTGCGCTGTTTACTGGAGCCGGGCGCATCGCGCTTGATTGGCTTATAGGCCACATCCGATGTGCTGGGCGCTGTCTTGGGCTTGAGCACTGGCTGTTGGGTGCCCAATTTCTGTTCATACAGATGCCTGTAGAAGCCATCCAGATCATTTTGCTTCGTCACATCGCCAATGGCTTCTAGGTACTCATCACGCTTGTCCTGCTCTTGCAGTTGGCGTATGGATTCGAGCTTCTTGCGATACGCTGCTGTCACATATGTGTCCTTGTCCTTGTACATTTCGCCCTCCGCTTCGCGATCCTTTTGCACTTGACGCTCAACACGCAGCTCGTTCTCCAGCTTACGTCGCTCAGCATGCTCCATTAGGCGGCCAATATACTTGGCTTTGCGCGGCTCCAGCCTTTTGGTTTCTTTGGCCTCCTCACGTTTCGTGTCCATAACGTCGTAGAGCTCGTCATACTGAAAAATGGTTGGGTCCTCGGCCAGAGCCTTCTCTTGCACAATGCGCGCCACACGATCCATCAGACTGGGTCCACTGACCACTCCCGCTTTGCCGCTGAGGCGCATTTTTGGCGCATCCGCGTCATGGTCGCTGACCGAGCTGTTGCTGCTCTCATCGAAAATGGAAGGCTTGGTTTGATCTAATGGTTTTACTGGCTGCTTTTTCTGTTGGCCAGGTATGATGAGGCCAAATCTGTTGAGTGTTTCTGAAATTAGCTTTAATATTTTCGCAAATTATTGTAAAAACTCACTGTTTTGACATTTTGTTTATGCTGCAGTGTTGGCAAACGAAAAAATCACAGCTAGTGTTGTTGAATGTCAGCCAGCCACTGAATTATATCAAAGCAACTCTGCGCTGTTAGCAACCCTGCGTGTGCGCTCACCACTGACAGCTGCAGCTGTCAAATGCGGCAAGATGGACTTCCTCTTTTCCGATACGTTCGCGGTCGTGTAAATTTGTGTTGAAAAACCACAAAATTAAATCTTAGGTAATCTACGTTAAATTTTACCTGATTTATTGTTAGAAACACGGCAAATATTACAATAATATCGCTTGCTTAATATGCGCTATGGATTTTGTGCGTGTGCCTTGAAAATTTGTGCAAAAAAACTCGACATATATACTTTTTTTTTATTGTGTATGAAATGAAACTAAGATGTTTTGACGGCATTAGCGCAACTGCGATGAGTTGCCTAATGCGCAACTTGCGAACAATTTCAGTGCATGCACGCATATGAAAACAATGCAAATCAAACGGCAATCCAATCATTTTTTTTTTAATATATTTTTTTCTGTTTCTGTGAAGCAATGTTCTAAAGACCGCCGTTGCCGTCATGTTTGGCAGCATCAACAGAGCTGTTTTTGTTGTTGTTGTTGTTACTGTGACTAACTGGGATGTGGTAGTGCAAATGGTTAATGCAAAAAAGTAGGTTGTAAAACAAAAATGACAAATGCTGTCGGGAGCACGAATATTGGGCTGCTTGTGATATGACAAACTTGACGTTGTTGTTGTTGTTTACATAGCCGGGCACACAGTTCTCAGTGCAACTCTGTGAACCCTGCTCCAACACTGTTGTCGTTGTGCGAGGGGGGGATAGGAGAGTTGGCAGTAGCATATTTTCAAGGCGCCGCATTTGCACGTGTTTTTTTTTTTTTGCTCATCAATTTTTTTATTGTTTGCCTGTGGAAGAGAAACTAATTTGTTTTTAATTGCAGCCATGGTGCGTATGAACGTATTGGCCGATGCCCTGAAGTGCATTAACAACGCAGAAAAGCGCGGCAAGCGTCAGGTGCTGTTGCGCCCCTGCTCCAAAGTCATCATCAAGTTTCTTACTGTGATGATGAAGCACGGCTATATCGGCGAATTCGAGATTGTTGATGATCATCGCTCTGGCAAGATCGTTGTCAACCTTACCGGACGTCTGAACAAATGCGGCGTCATCTCGCCACGCTTCGATGTGCCCATCAACGACATTGAGAAGTGGACCAACAATCTGCTGCCCTCTCGCCAGTTCGGCTATGTCGTGTTGACCACATCCGGCGGCATTATGGATCACGAGGAGGCCAGAAGAAAACATCTGGGTGGCAAAATCCTTGGTTTCTTCTTCTAAATGGTCGCTACTGGAGCAGTAGGACAAGCCAGCAACATCTAAAGCTATTTTGTGTGTGTGGGGAGTTGAAATATGTACAAGTTGTTTTATTTCCCCGTCGCGATAATATCAAAAAAAACAAATAAGATAAATAAAAAAAAATACGTTCATGTGAACAATAAATAACTTCAAACATCGTTCAAAGACAACCTGAATGATTCACAAGAAAACGCGAAATAAAATGATGAATACATAATTTTTAATAACAATCGCTTTTTTCATACAAATGTAAGCTTCAAGTGACAAAACTGCAGTAAATGTTGTAACTATAAACAATCCCCGTGTCATCTATCTAACCCAGGTTCTAACGGGGCTCTGCGCACTTGTCCGTAAGCAAAAGATGTAAATTTGATGAGAACAAATCTCGGTTAGGAGAATTCCCGTGTGAGGGCCCAGCTTGAAATATGAAATGCGCGCCGGATCTCATATTTAATACGGATCCCGGCTACTGCCCAGTCATGTCAGATAATGTTCCTGCTGGTCTGGACTGAAAAATTTCAAATTCCACAATTTTGTTGAAATCACTGCAAATAATAAAAATCAGGAGCTCCAGAACTCTTTACCTTTCAATGTATGGAAAAAGCGTTGCCACCTGTGCCAAATAAATTCTAAAAGTTCGGTTATTTTGCAACATTGCATCACGAATCGAACCAGACCGAGCTTTAAATAGTTCCGCGCCCGTCTTCAGCTTGAATAGGATAATAAACGAAACACTATTGACGGCGACGGGCCAAGGTTACGCTGAAAAGGTTAGGGTAAGTCGTAAGCAAACATTAATGAGGTAGTTTTATACAAGTATGGATAAGCGTAAATTTAATTTTTAAACAGCACCAAATGTGTTTTTTATGCATAATTTATAACATTTTTTAAGCCAAGTTGGCAGCATGCTAATTAATTGGGAACATTGAAACAAAAAAAAGTGTTGCACACTTTCGGGCTTATCATTTATCGATAATCAACTAATCGAACTCAACTTTGATTAAAAGTGGTTACTTTTTGAATACGAAAAAAAATACCAATTAGCTGGCACACGCAAACAAAGGACCTGAATGAATTGTCAATTTTGCTGTAATCAAAAATCAATTAAGTGCAAATTGAATCGACATACAAAAAAAAAACTATGCAGCAGCAACATTGCGTGTCGATGTACATCAATTAGCAGGGCTGGGGGGGCAAATGCACCCACCCCCTCCTCCTCCCTTTTTGTTATTAATAATATCGAACAGTTGCCTATCAGGGCTTAACATCTTGTCATACCTGAGTACACGTGTGTACGTGTACAACTGTTCATATTTAATCGAAATTGTTTCCCAGATTAGGTCCTCAAAATGGCAGAATCAAAATATGCACATACATACATACGTATATATGTATATGTATGGCCTTTCCACACGGCATTCTAATGGCGTCTGTCGCGACACCGACTTTTTACCCTTATCAGTTCCTGACTATATATGTATGTGCATGCATGTATGTATTTGTATCAAAGCAAGCCATAAAACTTTGCGCCAACAAAACTAATAATAATTTATATTGCCCGACAAACCAGACAGTTGTGAATGTGAATGGTACGCATGTGTGTGTGCACATGTACATGCATATATGTATGTATGTATTTGGTTGTGCTTTATATGTATGCGTTTTGATTTGCCATTGGAATGTCATTTCCTGCAATGCATTTGCGCTAACTGTTCATTTGATTTGTTTTCCTCTTCTTACAATCAACAAATGTCAAAGCTGCAAAAGGTTCTCAATTCGCCGCATCGGCGAAATTTGTCTTAGACAGCGCTAATGATAATTGTGATGACGATAATTATGTTGCACGTTCTCGACATATGTAACTGTTGTTCCTTTACGTTTTGCAGCGCCTTTCGCAACTCTTGCAAAGATACTTGAAATTGTCATAGACAAGAACTGGAAATACAAACGGTATGATTCAGCAAGCCGCGCCGCAGTCATTAAGATAATTGTTTTAGCAAATAGTCTAGTTAACATTAGGGAGCAGTCTAGCAACAAGTTTATGATTTGCGACTTTGAGCTTATGCACCCACACGCATGCTAAGAGCCGTACATACATACATACACACATATGTATATGTGTGCATGTTTTGTACAAGCTAGGATTTCGCCTTAGAATTGAATACAAATGAATACGTATCCATGTGTGCGCGTGTGTGCGTGTGTCTGTGCACACATATATTCAAATGTTCTTTGAACACACACACATGCATACACACAGGTAAGTAATTTAGCAACTTTTTTCAGCAGCTGTCGCCGCACAAGCTCACCTAAATTATGTACATAAATATACATATGCAAACACACAGATGTACATACAAGCGTATGTATAAATGTACATATGTATGTATGTATGTACATTAAATAAAAAACAACACAGCCGGCGAGCATTGGAAAGGGTTTCGGTTTCTGGTAGGTTCGACCGAGTTAGCAGCTGGCTCAAAGCTTTGCGAGTAAGTGCGCCCGCGCGTGTGTGTGTGTGTGTGTGTGCAAAACGAGTTTGGCCAAAGAGACGGGGACGTAGACCTTGTCTTAAATGGCACAACGCGTGATGCGCTAGAATCGCAACAACAACAACAACAACAACAACACAGTAATAAAGTCAAGCTGAGAAGTCTGCTGACGCATGCCTTGATGCTGGCTCCGAAGCGAAAGCTGACACCAAACGACAGTGTTGCCAGCTTGTGAGCAGAAAAAAAAGGCTAGATTAGTGAAAAAAGTGGCCGCAAAAAAGCTAATTATTTCAAAAGAGATTCGCCAGCTTTATATCAAATATATTATATTAATATATTATTAATACTATATGCCTCGGCTATCTTTGCTATAGACAATTGATGCATATATATGTATACACATACATGCATCACATATAGTGAAGTGAAGTAGCACTTGGGTGGGACAAGCTCATTGGGTAAATAACTGTTGATTGTTAAGCTTTAAGTTTCTTGCGAATTCTAAGCTTAATAAGTTAAAATTGTGATTCGTTTTACTAAAATAGCCAAATTTGTTGGGAAAAAACACACACACTTCGCAACACTGGCGATCAAATAGAAAAAAGCGAAAAACCCGCTACAAGAAAAGGAAACCAATTTGCGTTCCACTGGAATGCCTAGAGTTGGCGGGAAATCGGCAGAGCTGGCAACACTGCACAGTCGGTCACGTGGCCTGCAGCAGCATACGCAATGAAAAGGAAACCAAAAACCGACAACGGGAGCTGCACTTGACAGTGGGCCAACAGGTTGATGCCGCCTCCGCCAGACACGTGCAACACGTGGAGCGTTACGTGAGGCAGCCGCATAGATTGGAAATATCGTTATCATAACCAGGCCAGACGCGGCCAACTCGCAACGTGCAGAGTCGAAAGATAAGCCAAAGTCGAACTGCTTGGACGGGACGGCAACAGCGGAGATAAAAATAAATAAATGTTATGCGGCGAATGAAGTCCACGTGTTTAATTACTACTCAATGCGGGCTTTTATTGTTGCAAGTAAACAGAACTTGTTGAAACTTTCTGCTTAAATTACATGTGTTCGTTTGTGTGTGTGGGTTGCTAGGGGGGGGGGGGGTACATTCATGCGACCTAGCGCTAGGTTTATAATATATGTATACGTATGTATGTATTATAATAATATTATATAGGTGTGTGTGTGTGAGCAGCCTCTGTTTGGTTGCAAGTGCGACGCAATTAGATTTTCTTGTCTTCCTTCTCAACAGCCTGCGTTGGGGCGACGCACTGCACCAAAGATTGGGGAGGGGGACAAACAAAATTTGTTGCCCGGCGTTGGAGGTGCTTAGGATGTGGTGGCAAAGTACTCCTTGGACTTGGTGGGATCGGCCACCATGGTCTTCTGGCCGGGCTTCCAGTTGGCTGGGCACACCTCGCCATACTTGTCGGTATACTGGAATGCCTGGACCAGACGCAGTGTCTCCTCAACGCTGCGGCCCACTGGCAAATCGTTGATGGTTATCTGGCGCAAATTCTGCTTGTCATCGATGATGAAGAGGCCGCGGAATGGTATGCCAGTGGCCTCATCCAGTACACCGTAATCGCGTGCCACCTTCATCGATTTGTCGGCCAACAATGGAATGTCCATGTTGCCCAGGCCGCCCTGTTTGCGTGCGGTATTGATCCACGCCAAGTGGGTGAACTGGCTGTCTGTGGAGCAGCCAATCAACTCGCAATTGATCTTACGGAACTCGGCCGCATGATCCGAGAACGCAATTATCTCGGTCGGGCACACAAAGGTGAAGTCCAACGGATAGAAGAACAGCACCAAGTATTTGCCCTTGTAGTCGCTCAGCTTGATGTCCTTGAATTGTCCACCCACCACGGCGGTGCCGGAGAAATCGGGAGCGGCCTTCTGGATTTGGGGCATCTGAACAAAGTTCAAAATAAAGGTCGAAAATATGGCATTATTTTTATCAGAAGTGATGACAAATTCGGCCAAACTTGTTGCTTTACTAATTGGAATTCTACTTTCTTTCTTTTTTTCTACAAATTGGTAAATTTTTCCCTTCCTTTTGTCGATTTTTCTACCTTCTTTTTTTGTTTCCTCTGCCAATTGGCAATCGTGATTAGACGAATTTTGAAAAGGGCGAAACCTGAACAAAATGGCGGCCAAAAATTTCCAATTAAAGAGAAGATGGATGCAAGAACCGAATGACTTGCAGACTCTCTCTCTCTCACTCTCTCCCTCTCTTCGTGTGTGGTTTGTGGCAAATGGCACGAAATTGTATCAAATATTAAACGTTTGCAATTACAAGTATGTGCCTAATGTGAAATTACTTTCGAATCAATGCAAATATACAAGAATGCCGGACAATTCAATAGCTGTTGCCGCCATGACGTTTTTGTTGCCGGCTAAAATTGCAAAAAAAAAAATCAACGGAAACGTCTGTGGCTGCATGTGTGTGTGTGTGTGTGTGTGCGTTTGTACGTGCCAATAAAGCTATGTATGTGTACGTATGCATTATACATAGAAATTGTGCGCAAAACTTGTGAAATAATCTTCTTCACAATAAGAAGAACAACAACAACAACGGCAATCATCATATAGGGCTTACGCTCAGCTGTAATTTCTCTTTGATTTTGTCAATTATCTGCGAAATGTACATAATTTGCAAATCTGTTCCCTGTCTCTTGTTGCTAACTGCCTCAAACTTACTTTAATTTGTTTAATACGTTTGGGTATTTGCTGCTAGTTTAGTTAATTAAGCGCGTCGACGCAAACTTTTTTTTTTTGTTTATTGCGCAAAAAAAAAACCGGGACGTCTACTCGGCTCGACAATTTTATGTGAATTGTTAGTTTATTTGAAAAAGCACGCGATAACAGACCGTCAGCACCGCTTGTTCAATTGAAATTGACTGCGAGCGAAGAGAGCGCAAAATATGTATGAGCTTGCCGGAATAAAAGATGGCGAGAATAGGGAGAGCCTAGAATACGTCAGAAACTCAGGCCGACCTTCAAAAGCAAAGGGAGCAACAGGCGAGATGAGAACCATTTCAATTGAATTGTCGATAAATCGAAATTAGTTTCTTAATTATAATTTTGGAAACTATTTTTTTTTTTTGTATAATTTATTTATCTACATGCCTAATCAAATGTGCATGCATATATTTATTTGCCAAAAAACACTA
Organism: Drosophila novamexicana; assembly: GCF_003285875.2. Lineage (NCBI taxonomy): Eukaryota > Metazoa > Arthropoda > Insecta > Diptera > Drosophilidae > Drosophila > Drosophila novamexicana. The sequence goes on along the minus strand of NW_020824924.1, from coordinate 91,328 downwards.
AATCTGCTATTGTTGACGATATGGCAACACTGCGTATTTTTGGCGGCACAGCTTGTAAATGTTAATTTGAGAAACAATTAAAATTGTGCGTACTGGCGAACAGTATTAATAGCCTGTAGTAGATAGGAAACACGGATCTCAGCTAAATTATATGTCCGTCCAAGGAAGCTGTCCGTTAGTGTCAGCCTTCACTGTATGCATATGCAACAGTTGGGGCATCTGCCGCAATACACGGACATTGAACTTTTAGATAACTTTACATTAACATAACCCAAAATAACAGAAGCCGCAGCTCACAGCTCCATAGAAGGAATTGTGAAATTCATTAAAGAAAAGTGATGCAATTTCTGTAAATTTAGATGTAAATGTTAAAATCGTGATGTCGACCCAGCATAGAAAGAATAACTGCAAAGTTTTAATTTAGTTATTGATTTTATAATACAAACAGAAAAATACGAAATTTTGTACCACAATACAACTCTCACATATTCATCGCCCGACCAACATTGAACGTTAACTTTGATAACATTTGAAAATTATAAAATATATATGTATACATATGTATGTATATACTACTTAATCTGGTGGTATCGGCGGGAGTTGTGGGATTGGTGAGGGGGTAATGTTGGGTGGTTGTGTCATCAGAATGTTATCGCTGGCGCCTCGATACCCAAATGGAACTGAAACTGAAAATCTCTGGAGCCGAATTAATTTTACACGCGTATTGGGTTAATTCTATCTGTTCAAATACGTTACGAAAATTAAATGATCGAAATTTTGTCACATCGCTTTAAATGTTGGTGGTCGTGGTGGTAGGTGAAGGGGGGGTGGACTCTAGCGCTAGAGTTGCATTGTGTGTTAGTAAATTAGTGCGTGTGCGTGTGTGTGTGTGTGTGTTTGTGTTTGTGTTTGTGTGTGTGTTGCGTGGTATCTTGCAACTAATTTCATAGACCTAATCACAGGAACCATCTAGCCAGCCGTCACGCCACCTCTCATTTACTTTGCTGCAATCGAACAGCGGTTTGCCAAGCTTGTCATTTACTCGATTATGAAATTTACACAGCCACAGCGCCAAATCCTTTTGTGAATTGACATTAATTGGATTTACTTCAATGCTGCATGGTATAGAGAGAGGGAAGGTGTGAGTGTATCAACAATGATTTAATAATGCGGTCACACTTACTCTGTGCGAAAGTCTTTGGCACAATACTCGCATGGATACAAGCGTGAGAGCACCTCAAAAAATGTACGCATATCACGTTTCTCCGTATCAGTGGGATTGTCGGAATAAAAGGCTGCCATGGTATGCAGCAGGCCCCAGGTAGATATGCCCAGGCGCACTTTATCCAGTGGACAATCTTCTCGGGGCGCTGCGATGCCTGCTGCGTTCACAGTTAGCTTCTCGCTTGCCATATGCTTTTCCTGACATCAAATGCAAATAATAATTGAGAAATGCGTAAACGAAGTGCCAGGAGCACTTTTCAAATGCACAATGATAACGATTTACCTTAGCTGCTTGCGTATTTGAAATGAGACGCTGTTGTTTCGACCATGACTTGAAATCGTTGCAGGTGCGACAGTTGCTATCTTGTTTGCTGTTTCGATGCGCGCTGAATTGTGTCCCATCAACCGGCGGTTCCGGTTCGGTTGGCTTTTGCTGAAATGATGTTTTTGACATCTTAAAATCTGGATCTCGCAATATTCGCAGAACAGTTTTTTGTAGACGGCGTATAATCAATCGGGCGCCCTCTCGATTTGGAGCTACCTTACTTTGATAGCTGTGACGTCGTATGAATTCTTTCCACATGGGCAGTCAGCTGCTTTCCGTTAGCGCAAATTTGAGTTGTTTACTTAACAGCGCTGTTAACGCCAATTTGTGTCCTGTTAACGCAAATTTGAGGCGCTGTTAATGTACATCGCTGCAGGCCGCTGTTGTTTGCTGCCAACAGTCTGGCAACGCGCAATCTGCCACAAAATTCCCTCGACTGGTGTACGTTAATTCAAAATGCAGCAATTTCAAGTTGTTTCGTGTTTAACTAAGACGATTATTCGAAATTACACAATATAATTTTTTGATACTTTTTCCATTTCTCTATATGTCTCTGAGTGTGTGACAAACAACATTAAACGAAAAGCCATTATATATACATACATACATACGTATATATATACGAACAAGCAATGTATGTACATTTACAGATATTATCAGAAAAAAAAAACATACACAAGCAACTTTTACGAATTGTCAAGGCACATTTATTAATACAATTATAAAATGTATATAAATTCATTTAGTAACAACTAAAGCAACTTAACAATCGGGCGGGTTAGCTTTTCGTTGCCGCGGCCAACAGCTTACAACGGGATTAGATGCACACACACGCACACACATGCATATATAATACATATATATAAACAGTTAGAACACTTGAATACAGTTAGGACATTTTCGAATTCAATTTCATTTCCGATTTACGATTTAAGCATGCATAAATTATTAATTTATAACGAAAAAAAAAAAAACTAAAAAAATAGAAAAATAATTGATTAGACATAGAGAAATGACATTTAGCTCAGGCATATTCTCGGAACATGGTGAACAGGCTGTAGAGAACACGCAGCGTGGACTTCAGATCCATGTTAACGATGTCTTCGGGGCGTGCCTTTGGCTTGGGCAGGCCGACATCCTGCATCAGGTCGAAGGCGAACGCCACATTGTTGACCATCTGATCGACATCCTGCGGCGTCAAATGGAACTCATGCAGCGGCACAAAGAAGCCGCCCAGCAGTCCCATCAGCAGGCACAGATAGACCCCATCCCGGAAATCTGTGTTCAGATCGTTGATCTCAAAGTTCAGTTTGGCCAAGTGCTTGTTGACGAACGTGATCAGGGACTTCTTAACCACGGCCAGCTTGTCGGGCGCACAATCAATTAGCGTATCGAAGGCATCCTTCTCGCAACGCATGCCCAGATCATCGTACTCGGACGTGATTTGCTCCTGGAATTTTCTGCAAACATGATGATGAATCGAATGGATCGGCTCGTGGGCTTGGTTGTTCCGCATCAACTTACTGTGCATTCAGGACGCCCGCATTCTTCTCGGCAATGACCACCGTGACAAAGACATTCTCCGGCAGACGCACTGGCGCCCGAAAATGACGCACCAGAGCGACCAATAAATGCAATATGGCCACAATGTTCTTCGAGTGGACGCTGGCCACCGACCATTTGGGTATCTTCTGATGGAAGCCAAGTGTCTGTGACATACAGAATATATAGGTTAGTCAAGGATATCAACTGCTTTTTGGTGGGAAGAGGGCCAGGACTCCAGCTTGAGAGAATTCAGAAGGAACTACCACAAAGCGATAAGCTGGTTCTTCAAAAACCGAAAAGCAAGCAACATAAATGAGTATATATATATATTTTAGATTTCAGAGCAGAAGGACATGGACTCAGCTACTCGTCTTGAACAAGAATATGCAAATGCTTTATGGGGATGCCTGCTGCTGCCTGGTACAAGACAATTACACCCTCTATTTGCCTCTTTGTACAGGGTATGACTTAAGACTTGCTCAATATACAATTGGAAAAGGGAGAACCGAACCAAGGACGAGCCACAGGCGGAGTTAATGAAGGAAGCTTGGAAAACCAAGTTCATGTTAATCATAGTTAAGGCATCTCTTGATGGCCAACTCACATGGTTGACCGCTTTCAGCACAATGCTGAGTTTCTCGTGCTGACCCTGCTCGGACTGTGTCACCTCGGGCACGTCCAGCTTTTTGCCGGTCAACTTCTCCCAGAGCTTGTGCAGCACCTGGCCATCGTACATGTCCTCTTCCAGCTGCTGGACAATGATGCGCTGCTCGGCAAGCTCATCGTTGATCCAATCGATGAGAATCTTTTGCAGCTTCAACATCTCCGGATCGTTGTTCGATTGCGGATCAATAACGGCGCGTTGTTCATGCTCACCTAACAGTACAAATAAAGATTAATATGTCAGGTCATAAATTAACCCAATTCCAATACTCACGCAGCGCGTAATCCTCGGGCGGGATGTCAAACTGATTGGGTGAGCCGGGCGAGTCGATTGCATATTTGCCTTCTTCTTGGATTTTCTTAACTGCAACGACACAAGTGAAGAGTGTATGAGTGTGTGTGTGTGTGAGTGAGTGAGCAGGCAATAGCGCCATGTAAACAATAGATGGTGACGTCACAAATGCGACACGCAACAAGCACCCAAATTAGAGATGGGCTCGTGTGAACACGAAAACACGTAAGCTTAAAAACGAAGACAGCGCGCACATTTTAAAAATCCTTATTATTTTCTGTTCATCATTACTACATTTAATTTAATTTATCATAAACACTTTAATGTTATTAAATTTGTATAACTTGGACATTTTGTGTCGCGCGTGCGTGTTCGTGTTACGAAACAACACGAAACGCTCACCGTGGGCACACTGATGAACACACACGCACGCGCACATATACACCTACATACAGCCCAAAGCGATCAGTTTGTTTGTTTGTATGCGTCACAAATGTAAATGACGCAATGTTTTTTTTTAATAACATGGGCAATGGACAATGCACATCTGTTGTCCGAAACGTTGGCCAAAAGCTGAAGGAGTGGCTGCTCCTGCGATATTTCACTGCACGATTGAATGGAAAGATGTAAGCACGCATTTAACACAACGCTTCAGTTGATGCTGGACCATATTTGGCCATATTGAGCAGATTTCACTGCGCTAGCCCAATTTGGGGAGGCGGGGCGGTGGAGGATCTATCTCACCTTCACGAGTGCCGCGTTTGCGGCCAAGTGTACTGAATTTGTCCCAGAAGCTATCTTCCTTTTCGCCCTTCTTAATGGCCGTGGGCGTGTGCGGGGATTTGGGGCGATTTAATGTCGACATATCTGTGCACTGGCAAACAAAATAAAACGAATAAAACAAAACGCGAACGCAGTATTGGAGCTGCAAGACACAATCGATATGTATTATCGATAGGCATTTACGCTGTTACACAAACTATCGGATTCTTACAGCAATATGTTAAGACATTGAGGGTCTTCCCAAGGCATTTAAATACACAAACTCAAAATTGATAAACTAAATTAATTAAAATGAATAAACATAAGTTTTAAAGTGCCAAAAAGAAAATATCAACGTGATACAGCATGTATATATAATTAAAAATTGCAATGGGCTGGCTTAGTGCGTGTACAAAAACGTTTGTATGTATTTGTATGTTCATAACTCGCTTACAATATTATATATATACATATATATATATATAATAACTAATCGTAGGCATTTCAGGAGGGGGTTTACAATGTAGATTAGATGATTTTAAATAGAGTTGGGCAGCTGGCAGGCACGAACCGCAACAAGCTGCAGCAGCACAAAAATGGGCGAGAAGACTTCGCTGTACTCGAGGCCCGTTTTGCCGGATAGCTTGAGGCACAGCAAATACTTGAAGATGGCGATAAGTACAAGGAAATATGTGCTCCACATGAAACGATGCAGCGCCTTCCGTTTGTTATCCGAGTCCAGGTACATGCGTATGCCAACAATAACGCAAAAATATGCATTGCATATATCGATGAAGAACAATGGACTGAATATGCTAAACCAGTCGCACATTAGCTCCGGCATTATATTGTTAAATGTGCCCGATATCTTAAAGACCAGCGTTATGGTAAAGACGAGCAGGCCGCACAGATTAACCAATATCTCGAACTCGGTTAGCCCCAGCCAGCGCACCAGCTCCGATAATTTAAACATTTTCTTTTACTTATGTTTCGGTTTCTTATGTTGTTGTTGTTGCTGCTGCTGCTGCTGGGTTTTGCGCTGCGTTTGCGCTGGCTTTATGTTGGCTTCGTTGTGGCTGATACCGGGCAGCGTGGGCTGTGCCGGCAGCTTGGGCACAACGATGTCGAAGAGGCTGCTGTTGTAGATTTTGATGTGAAGCGCGGAATTGTTGCGCTTGCGATAGGTTATATCGTCGTCATCACACAGTGGATGCAGCTCATCCAGCAGCTGTATGGTGGATGTGTTTATCGCGTAGCTAAGCGCTCCGTCCGAGTTCTGGATGAGACGCAATGCCAAGTTGAGGCCACGTGTAATCGAATAGCCCATGCAATGCAAATAGATTTCCTTAGCGCCCGCGTTGAGCAGATCCTCGCATCGCTTCTGCTGTGCCTGTCAAGCAAGCACACCATACATGTTTAAGTAGATAATCAAAAAGCATGTGAATAGCCTACCTTAAAGTCCGTCTTGCTGGTAATATAAATATTTCGCCTGTCGCTGGCAGCACGCGGCGGCAGCTTGCGTACAATGCGTTGGCTTTGGTTGCGGCGCTGCTGATTGTTTTTGTTGTTGGTTCTTGGCTTTGCCCCGAGTTCCGTTGGATTGCTGTCCATTATCGAGACCAACAGCGTGGCGTATTTTCAATCACCCATTACACGAGAGAGAGCGTCTATAACTTGCATTAATTCGATTTCGACTTGCGTGTTTATTGCAAAGTCTAAGGAAATGTTAAATGTTACACCCGATAACGATAACGATATCGATGCAAGTGCGTGAACTGTGTTAAGGTTTTCTTATTTCTTTTTTTTTTACGGCAGGTGGCGCTTGTGTTGAGCATCTGGCAACCCGGCTCTAACTGTCAGTTTTTGACATATAGTCGATATTTTCAATAGGCATTATTTTTTTGTTCATCTCACACACTATCGTCGACTGGTTCGTGCTCGTAACAGCGAGAATCGCCCAGCAGTTGAAAAATTTTCCTTGTACTTTCCGTAACAACAAAGGTATGTTTTTGAAACAAGCACAGCAAAAACAATCAACAAAACGCAATTAATACAAATTGTAAGACAGTGGCACAAATATTGCATTTATGCAACAATACACGCACTTAAGTATTTGTCATAAGTCTTGCACACATACATGCATACTCACACACACACGCAATCACACATACACATTTTCAACGCCGCTGGCTGTAAAGGCTTTGGCAGCAGGCAAAGAAAAAATAAATTACATAACTTCTAATTAAATTTTACTGCAAATTTGTTGAGGTAAAGTTATATTTCGGCATAAGTAAGTTACGTATTAAGCAAACAAACGTAAGTTCTTAGCGTTAGTTACATAAGTTCGGAATGTGCGCTGAAACGCAATTATTGCAACGTCCCTTGGCTCGATGCCTCCTCGTTAAGTATCCATCCGTATCTGTATTCTAACCACAAAGAATGTAGAAAAGCAAAAGTAAAAGAAAATGAGAAAAAGAAGTAATAATTTATAAACAAACTCCTTGCACAGCGTTTTGATCCAAGTAACGTTTTGTATTCATGCGTTCAAGTTCATTTTTCCATGCAGGACGAACAAAATCCGCTTCCAACCGATTTCAGTTAAACAGTTACAAACAGCAGCAAAGCAAAGCAAAGCAAGCACTTAATACATAAAACGCACGCGATCCACCGCACCACACCGCGCGACCAACGAATCAAACCAGCTGCGACAGGCTGACGCAGGCTGAAAAAAAGGGTGGCAGCACCTTGCGGACAACCACAACAACAACAGCAAACATCAATAACATCTCAGCGGCAGCAGCAACAACAACAACAACAACAACAACAGCAGCAGCAGCAGCAGTAGCAGCAGCAGCAGCAGCAGTACACATAACGGCGTTCGCTGGATAAAGCATACAAGTAAATTTTATAATTCTTATTCCAAATCAAAATTTCTAACGAAACCAAGTCAATTGCAATTGCATAAGATTATGAATTTCGGGTGCACATATTCGAATTGCCTTAATTCCCAAAGAGTGGCCACATTTATTTATATCTGTTGGTTGCCGCCGGCCCTGCCACACAGCCTTAAGCTTTTAAGCTGTGCGTGTGGTTCTTAGTGGTCCGCTTGCAAAAAAAAAATCTAAACTGCACCCTTCAACTGCAGACAAGGTCACGCATCCTTGTTGCTAAAAATTATGATTGTTCTTTCATATTGTGCGCAAATCGTTTTATGGTAGATAATTTCGCACTAATCTGTCGCGTCGACTTGATTCAGTTTGGCAACTCTGCCAGTTCTGTTAACAGCAGTTAACAGCTACAAAGAGAAGGCAATATATTGCCGTAAGTGTATGTGTGTGGCGTGTGGCTGCCTCCTACTAAAGAACATGCATAATGCATGAGGCAACCAAATTGAAATGAACACATCTGGTCACACACAATCAGGCAAGCAGCAGGCAATCAAAATGTACATATACATGCATATGTTTTGAAATACTTGACGGCAGAGCAGCAGGCGTCGCCATATCGAAAACCGTATCAAGAAATATATTGTATATTGTGTATAGGTATACCGCATACGAAACGTCCCAACTGCAATTGTTTGATTTAACGCGGCACAGTTTGAATTGCAGATCGTCAACCGCAGCCGCAGCCGCAGTCGCAGCAGCAGCAGCAGCAGCAGCAGACTTGACTGGTGGCAGCCGTAAGAGACGGACAAATAAACGACATGTCTGCGGCACGTTTACCATATTATCAACAACAGCCGGCGGAGCAGCAACAACGCCGGCGCAGCGGCAGCCGTGGTCGCGGCGGCCAGCGCTGCGTTGGCTATCAGGAGCGGAACAGCAACAGCCGGCGCGAACGCAGCCGTTCCGCTGAACGACGTCGCTATAGTCGCAGTCGCAGTCGCTCAGCGGAGCGCCAGCGTCGACGTCACAGTCGCGATCGGGGTGAGCGGCGTCATCAGCATCGTCACCATAGGGATTCGCGCGATCGTTCATGGGAGCGCGAGAAGGAGCGGGAGCGTGAACGCGAACGCGATCGCGACCGCGACAGGGACTACTCCAGACGCAGCTATTATCAGCGAGATAGTCGCAGTCGTTCCCAAACGCCACCGTCCTCAGCACGTCGACAGCAGCCACACGGCAGCACCAGCAGCAACAACAACAACAACAATAACAACAACGGCAGCAGCAGCAGCAGCAACAACAACAAAGTCAACAGAGGCAATATCAATGTGGAGGATGCGGTGCGTGCACAGGGACCGATGAATGGCAACGGGTCAAACAGGGACAATGCCATGTCTGCCGTAGGTGCCTACTACAATCTGGACACGGACGAGCCCTTCGACAAGGAGCGCATACATCGCGAAATCGAGGAGAAACTGCGCGAGACACTTGCGCGCGAAGGCAAGGTTTATCCGCCGCCCAAGCCGGAGGCATCGCATCCAGTTTTCGCCAACGACGGCTCATTCATGGAGCTCTTTAAGAAAATGCAGGAGGAACAACAGCGACCGCAGCTACATCAGCAGCAGCAGCATTTCCCGCAGCCGTTGCCGCTGCCGCTGCCGTTGCCGTTGCCAATGCAACCGCAATTGGATGCCGCCACAGCTGCTGCCACAGCGGCTGCGGCCGCAGCAGCTGCCGCGGCCGCCGCAGCGCTAAGAGAACAACAACAGCTGCTGGAGAATTGCGCAGCAGCAGCCAGTCCATTTGGACCATTGCCAGCGATAGCTGCCGGCGCGGCCAGCACACCGGCTGCGCCCTATATAGCCGCAGCGGCGGCTGGCAAATCGGCGCCGCCGCCACCGTTGGTCGGACGACGACGCGGTGGCAAAATCTTGAAAACGGGCGTCGTGGCCAAACTGAAGACGCCCAGCGAACGGGACGTGGATCCCAAGGATTTCTGGTCGCTTTATCTGGCCGAAGTGAATAAGTATAAGAGCAACGCCTGCGATACGGACAATGGCAAGCGGCCGCTGGTTAAATAGGATATCAGGATGCGGATGCACACGACCACACCCATACACACACACCTACAACTGCAACTACACACACATATATATATTATACACACACGCACAACAAACGGAAAGATGAACTTGAACGCAGCAGGCCGCAAAAAATGTTACAAAAAACGAAAACGCTTTGGCGTTAGCTTTAGAATCTTGTCTCGCACACGCGCACACACACGCACACACACACACCTACAGCTAGACATACATATAGATATATGCATAGATATATATATATATATATAACCATATATCGATATATCCATATGGATTTTCTTTTAAGCTAAGTGCATATCTTTTCTCATTCTCAACAAAAACACATTGTGAAAAAAAGAGAGAGCGCGAGAGAGAGAGAAAGCTATTGGGTCTCAATTTCTTTTTAGAGTTTAACTATTTTATGCCCATAATCAACTAGTTTATAGAGACAACATATATATATATAATTTTGGGAGCATAGACGGGGCAGATACGATAAAAAAAAACACACACAGAACACAAACTGAATAAAATATGAATTAATATACGTAGCGTACGTGTTTAAGCATTAGTTTGTACAGATTTCTATGTATTTAAATACGTATCTATTTATGGACTATGTATTCCTTTGACTAAAACTAAACTTATGTAATTCGTAATGCTAGAGAAGAGTGTATTATGTGTGTGTGTGTGTGTACTTATATAGAAAATCGACAGACATGAAATGAACATGGAACTAACGTATTATCATACTTTATATCTGTCTCTTTTTCTCTCAACTTTCCTTTGTTGAACAACAAAATTTGACTTTGAAATTGAAATTGTTAACAACATTTATTTGTTATATTTGCCTCTTAATTTAAGTTACATTTTAACTTTACTTTACTTAACTTTACTTAACTTTACTTTACTTTCATCGAATCCATTTGAACATATACTTATTATTATCTATATTAATTGTGTCTCGCCCTGGTTTATAATACTTTTTGTCTTTTGAATTGTGTTTTTTTTTTGTTTTGCTTTGTTTTTGTTGGTTTCCGTTTTCAACTAAAAGTCAATTTATATGCAATTTTTCATGTCCAAAAACAAAAACAGCGAGAAAACATCTGCCGACAACATGTCCGCCTATAAGATGGAGACCGCACCATTCGATCCACGTTTCCCCAACCAGAACGTGACCCGCTATTGCTATCAATCCTATTTGGACTTTCATCGCTGCCAGAAGAAGCGCGGCGAGAGCTTTGCCCCATGCAACTACTTCAAGAAGGTCTACAAGACGATGTGCCCCAATGCCTGGGTCGAGAAGTGGGATGATCAGCGCGAGAGCGGCACATTCCCTGGCCGCATCTAAGCCCACACATCCCACGCATCTAGCATTCAATACAACAACAACAACAACAACAACAACAACCAAAACAACAACAACAACTACAACAACAGCGACTAAATTATGCTAGTTAATATCGTTTAGGGCAGGCAAATTAACAAATATAAACAAAAATTGTTACAATCCAAAACAAAAAGAAAACCTAGTCGGTCGTTTGTTTCTTCTTCTTCTGTACATCGCCACACCCACACCCACACACACACACACACACACGAATGTTCAACAGGAGCCGAGCGCTAAGCTATATTAAACTATGTTCTTTGGTCTTTAGATAATACACAACAACAACAACAACAACAAGAAACACAGGCATCTGTATAATAAATGTGTATTAATCAATAAAAAAGAAAAAAAAGAAGAAAATTACATCGACAACAACAACAAAACAGGACAGGATACGGCAACAGCTTCCAGTTTGATCTCTTCTTTTTAATTGATCAACGTTATTATGAGATTGTGGAGACTGGTCGGTTCCTTGGGCCGCTGCTGTGACTCCTGCTCCAGGCGCACCTTGCCCTGACTGCACTGCAAAGAGTTCAATTAACGCTGCGGATAAATCTGCATTGTAACTCAAATGTTCAAGTTGTGCGCTGTAGATGGCGCTTTACAATCAATTTCAAGTGTAAAAAGGAGCTAACCAGAAGAGGGAGAGAAATGGGCATCTGCGACTTCATTGTATATCTATATATATATATATATATATATATATATATATATATATATATATATTATATTCTGGATCCGGATCTTGAGCAAGTATATCTAAGCATTTTTCGTAAATTTATAGCGATTTCTAGTGCTCCGATAGAAGTTTAAGAAGCTCGGGAATAGTCTCTAAATTTCCCCAAAATCGATATATTTATCGATTTGAAGTGGCGCAAAAGAAGTTGCTCGATAAATGTCAAAATCGATATATATCGATTATAGAGCGGCACTTTTAAAGAGCTGCATCCGAATCGTTATATATTTGAATTGAAGTGAGGTTATGTTTTGATAACCTTTGAAGTTATATATTTAAATTGAAGTGAGGTTATGTTTTAACAACCTTTGAAGTTATATATTTGAATTGAAGTGAGGTTTGTTTTGATAACCTTTAAAGTTATATATTTGAATTGAAGTGAGGTTATGTTTTAATAACCTTTGAAGTTAGGTTATGAATTGAAGTGAGGTTATGTTTTAATAACCTTAAAAGTTATATATTTGAATTGAAGTGAGGTTATGTTTTGATAACCTTAAAAGTTATGTATTTGAATTGAAGTGAGGTTATGTTTTAATAACCTCAAAATGCACGCAATTAAGTGTCATGCTCGAGTCCTATCTGTATTCCTTTGATATAGACAGTCGGAATTATAGAAACAACTGTCAGTTGTATACAAATATGTGCCCGTATTCCTAGATAAATCGCCCACATGTATAGTTTATATATATATTTACCAAATTCGTGGCGGCCATCAGGTAGATGCCCGGCATAGCGACTTTCTGCTGCTTGTTGGCCAACAAATTGGCCATGCTGATGGCGCCGTTTGGCGATTCGCGGCACCTGGCCAGAATTTCGGACTCAATTTGCTTGGCGTCCAGAGATTCAACAATTTCGGCCATTTCCCTATGGGGCGCGCTGCGGTCGGACTGAGAGCCAAGGCTTGGGGCGACAAATAATTGTCGCGATTCGATATGTTTAGCCGTGCAAGAAACTTGAGAGAAGCTGAAATAAAATGCTAGATGTTGTGTAAACCGTAAACAAAAAAAAAAAAGAAGCCATTTGTCATATTTGTTGTGGCTCGCATTATTTATTTTTCTTACAATTTGTTATTATACGTATTATTATAAACTTAGCTGGATACGTGTATTGATTTATTTTAGCATTTACTTGAATTTATGCAAAGTTTTGCTACTTAGTTGTTTTTCTTCTCCCTTCTTATTTCTAGCTGGAATATGTCATATTGAACGTTTAAATGCAGAGCTTTTAGGTTTTCCACTCTGGCAGTAAACCCTGATTAGACATTGTTTCTGGCTATAAATGAAATAAACCTAATTAACTTAAATATATAGTACGGCGTTTCAAACGATAAACAAGTATTGTTTGTCCAATAGGTTTTCATTTTTTTCTTTTTTTTTGTCGAAAACAAACAATTTCCAAAATTAACAATTGCGGACGGCAGCAATTCGGTTTTTGTTGTGGTTTAGCTTGAAATTAGTTTGCGGCTTTAACATGCATTGTAAACCTAATGTTAAATGTGCGTACAATGTCTAATCGGGCTTCGATTGAATTGCTTCAACTTGAGTTTGTACTGCAGTTTGCACGGATCTTATACTTAAGCTTAGCTTTAACTTATGATAATCCCGCTAAAAGTTCTCTTCTTCTACTACTTCGATTTGAGCCCAAACAAATCTGGCTTGAAATGTGCTAACTTTTCGCTTACTTAGTAAATTCCATAATAGGCAAATATTTTCCATCAGATTTGGCTTCAAGATTTTCTTTTCCCTTCAAATTCGGACACAATTTATTGTACTTAATAGGTATGCATATATATAATATATATATATATATATATATATATATATATATATATATATATATATATATATATATAACTATGGATTACTTGATCAAAATCGAAGGAAACATCAGTTGTTGTAATTAGTAAATGCTATTGAGACTTAATATTTAAAAAGTTTTCTTGGTTTTTTGTTAGAAAAAATTTGTTGAAATCTTTTGAATAATGATATATATCTATATATCTATGTGTATATATCTATAATATAGGTGAATATATGTTTATTAGGTGTATGTTAATGTAATTAGTACATGTCCAACTCGTATAATTATAACACAGATACAAAATCAGTAGTAAATCTTTTTCTGTTATTTTTGTTTTTTTGTGAAGCGTAGTGAATATTATTCATATTAGTTTTAGTTCCAGTTTATGGACAGCACACGAGGAATACGCAAAACTTAGATACGGCTCATATATATTCTATGTATTTCTTATATTTTATATATGCTCCATTTGATGAGAAACAATGCTCTATTCCAACTGGCCCGTCATCACTCTTCGATCTTCGATCACGAACTCGATCTGCTTACAACTCTGTTACGCAACACTACATTAACGGTACTGCATGTGCGACTTAACCAACACTGCTTGTGCGACTTAACCTAAACGAGTACAGCTTTACGTTTCTTTTCGCTTTAGCGAGTCTAGAACAAAAGTTTCTTATGTAATACATAATACCTATAGATCGCGATGGACCTGGCGTTAAATGCTCTACAAGTGCGGGAATGCACGGAAAAGTAAACGATTTTGGTGGAAAATAAGAACAGTGTTAAGCAACACGCGCGATTTTTCACTTGCACGAGTCTTTCCGGAGAGTTAAAGTCAGAGGAAAGGTTTTTAAAGAAAGGTTTAACAAAAAATTCCAGCACAATCTAGAATTTATTTGAGTCATGTTTCACACTTTTCGGCAAATTCACGCCTGTTTGTGAAAAATTTAATTTCGGAAAATGGATGAAAAATTGTCTTATGCAGCTTTCCTTATGAAAATAAATATAAGACAGCGAAAAATGTTATTCTCGCGTTTGGAAAATGAAATCAAGAACTTGAATGTTCATCAAGCTTATTTGCAAGGTTCCACTAAATTGTGAATTAAAAGAAGACGTAGTAAAAGTTGAATATTAGCTAGTATAAGGCAACTGAATGTTCTCCAGATCGTTTACTTTCCAGCCCAGCCCTGCACTCATATGTATATATATATATATATATATATATATTCAATTCTTTTTTTTTTATATATTCTATCAAGCTTATTCCCAGGGATTTAGTTAAGATATTTTTGAAATATCAGCTTTACGCGTAACCGAAACCAACAAAATTTCATAAAATTTCTCTACCATATTCCGTATAATTATCAAGTTAAAGCTTGTTCTTCATCCTCAGACGAATCTTTCGTTTCTTCTGACGAATCTTTCGTTCCTTCCAACGAATCTTCCGTTTCTTCTGACGAATCTTTCGTTTCTTCCGAAGAATCTTCCGTTTCTTCCGACGAATCTTCCATTTTATGTAACGAATCTTGGGTTTTATTTCACGAATCTTCCGTTTCTTCTGACGAATCTTCCGTTTCTTCTGAGGAATCTTCTGCTTCTTCTGAAGAATCTTTCGCTTTTTTGACAAATCTTCCTTTTATTGACGAATCTTTCGTTTATTTGACAAATATTCCGTTTCATTTGACGAATCTTCCATTTTATTTGACGAATCTTCTGTTTTATTTGTCGAGTCTTCCGTTACTTCCGACGAATCTTCCGTTTATTTGACGCATCTTCTGTTTCTTCTGAAGAATCTTCCGTTTCTTCTTACGACTCTTCCGTTTCTTTCTCTGCCAAGTTAACTTCTGGCCAGTTTGCAGCTCATTTCGACTGCTTGAACCAATAGCTACATGCTCTTTCCTAATCCGTAAGTGTGTGTCCAGCTCTCTAGTCCTATAATCGCCCCCGACCCATGTCCAGCTCTATCTCTCTCTCTCTCTCTGCCCCCCTTACGGATATAGTTACATGTAGCTATTGCTTGTTTGTTATCCAATGTCGCGCACGATTTCAATCTTATCGCACAGCTCCGGATCGTGGATGGTCGTGAAGTGGGTGCGATCGCTGCGGAAGGTGTTCCGCTCATTGGAGCTCGTCTTTATTGAGCGCTCCGACGGTGTCTCCGTGCCGCTCAACTGGATGCGCTTCTGCAGCGCCGAGACAAAGTTCTGCAAGTCCCAGGCAAGAAGAAAATAAGTTAAGAACGGACATAACCGACTACACAATACGCTGTTCACAGGGTAAAATACATTCAATCTAGGATGTTCTTGATTATTGGCATTGTGACTCTCAAACTGTAGGTACAGATCAGTGACTCTCAAACAGTAGACACAGATCAGGGACTCTCCAACTGTGTTTGGATAATGGATGATAATCGGTAGCAATCGACAGTAAAGTACTCTACTCACAGTTTCAAAGAGTGTCATTGGTTATTGAAGGAATGACTCTCAAACTATTGACCCCGATCAACGACTCTCAAACTATGAACGGATATTAGATGATTATCGATAGCAATCGACTGTACAATACTCTGTTCACAGTCGAAGTATCTCTTCTTGATTATTGGCCTCGTGACTCTCAAACTATAGACCCCGAAGAGTTACTGGACTCTCAAACTGTGTCTCGATAATGGATGGTACTCCGTAGTAACCGACTGCACAATACTCTATTCACAGTCGAAAGAATGGAGCCTCCTTGATTATTGGCTGAGTGACTCTCAAACTGTTAACCCCGCCCAGTCACTTTCAAACTGTAACTAGACAATCGTTGATGCTCGTTAGTAACCGATTGCAAAATATGCTACTCACAGTCGAAATGGGTCTACTTAAATATTTCATTGTTGACTCTCAAACTGTAGTCGCAGAGTAGTCCATGTCAAACTGTGACTGGACAATCGTTAGTGTGTGCTTTATTTATTATTAGATTAGTGACTCTCAGACTGTGGACAAAGTGCAGTCACTTTCAAACTGCGACCTACTGAAATATTGATATTGGAATTGTTGGCTCAATGGACGCGGCGGTCGACCCACCATCAAGATTTGAGACTCTAGCTTTAAAGTCGTTGGATACATGGATCCATTGGGGTCCGTCCGTCTGGACATGGATCCATTGGGTTCCGTCCAGACGGACGGATGACAGATGATAGACTCGTCCACTCACCTGGGATATGATGTCGCCGCGCGCGGTGCGCACCTGATATAGATAGCGAAATTTGCGCTGACGCGCCTCCTCGCGGGTCTCCCGGGTGCGCGACTGGGCCCGCCGCATGGGCACATGCGGATTACCCGGCGCCGGGGGCTGGCCGTGCGGCAAGTGGGCGCCATGCGGATGCTGTTGATGGTGCCGCATATAGATGCGCTTGCGATGATCTACCCGCCAGGCGGTGATGAAGCACTGCACCATGATGCTGATCACAATGGTCACGGGCCAGGCGGTGATCAGCAGGCCGCCGTAGCAGGGCGGCGGCATGGGATGCGGCTTCATGTTGAGTATCCAGTTGATTGTCTCCAGGCTGTGCATGAAAAAATCAATTGCGCCAATCACCATGGCCGTGCCCACAATGCTGGAGGTCAGTATGGTCACATATTTGACGCAGCAGAGCGTCAGCACCGAGCAGATGACGGCGCCGCCCACCACGGCCACATAAATCTCGCGATACTGCGGAAAAATAGAGGCACGGATTAGACATAAAGATCTTTTCAGTCTTATCTTCATTGTAAGCAAATGTTAACATAATTTAACACTGTGGCAACGCTTGGCCCATAAATGGGTTGTCAATCAAAAGCTGATCGCTATGCGCCACATTGTAAATACTTGACATGCAGATGTGCAGCTTGGAATTTGTGAATTTGTGCAAATTAGCAATGTTTAACATAATCAGGAGTAATCGAAGCATGTATGTTCATTGTAAATATTTACAATGTTCAGTTGAAGTGAATATGAATAAGCGTGCAGGAGAGTTTGTCAATTTATGCACATAGCAAGTATTTACAATCTAGATATTCATGTATAATGAACGTAAAAAAATTTAAGTTAGTTTGACAAACTATGCACATTGTAAATATTAAAATGTAGCTAATAAGTTAACAAGAGCATTTTGTATGTTCAACTTATAAAGTACATCTTAATGTTTAATATTTACAATGTGGCTGATAAGTTAACACGAGCATTTTGTATGTTCAGATTGTGATCTAGTCAAATGTGCATATACTTAATATTTACAATGTGGCTGATAACTTAACATGAACATTTTGCATGTTCAGCTTGTAAAGTAGGTGTTAGCTTTAAAACTTTCTAAGTGTTAAATGTGGAATCAATATGAAAAAGTTGGCACCTACCCCAAACTCATTGTCCGGCATGGTGGCCACACAGACAGCCATCGCAGCGCCCGAAAGTAGGGCGCCGGCAAAGGCGCTGATTAGAACGGAGGCCACGGGATATGTGGAGCCGAGCACGGCGCCGAGAAGGCCGGCAACTATGGCCAGCGCCGAGTCGGCCGGCTTGCCCAGCCAGGTTATTTGAAAGTCCTGCAATATGAATATGCCATTGGCGCCCACCATCAGGCCGCTGAGGAAGCCGACCGCGCGCAGACAGCGATAGCCCAGCAGGGCATAAACAATCCCAAACACCGCTATAATGGCCCACAGCAGCGCCGCCAGCGTATCGGGTGCGGTGGGTGCACATGTCTGGCTGCTCTCCAGGATGCCCTGCACAACGACAAAAGAGAAAAGAGAAAATGAAAAACGAGAAAGAAGGCCTATCTTCGGCACGCCGACGATTTTATACCCTGGCAGACCCAAGAAACTACTCTTTGGTACGATCGTTCCTATGGCAGCTATATGATATAGTAGCCCGATGTCGCTAGGATTTTGCATATTTACGAGGAGCATGGTGAAACTAATAAATGCCAAGTTTGGTGAAAATATCTTGATAAACAAAAAAGTTTCCCATGCAAGAAACTACTTTTGGACCGTATATCTTATGAATATTTACCAAATCGGACTACTATATAATTTAGTATTATGCTTGCTTTATATGAAAAATCCCTTGCCTAGACAAGTCCTATTATAATCTACATACACACATACATACATACATATGTACATACATACATACATACATATATACCATATCATATGGCTGCCATAGAAACGATCTTGCAAGCAATGAAAGCCAGGTTATGTGGCCAAGTATACAAATATAAGTATTATTATATACATATATCACACACAGCTGCTCTATATCTATCTGAAGATTTGAAAGTTAACTGCACTAACTTGCATTTATGTGGTTCAACTTCAACATAACCACACTTTTATTAAGATTTGTCGCCTAAAGTCGTAATAAACATGTCAGCATGTAATTTGCATGCACACAGACACACACACATATACATATACATGCATATACATATGTGTTTGGCTGTAATTCGATCAAGGACGAGTTTTTTTTGCGAGTGCAGCTGCACTCGTTGCCACTGACACAGTTGGCGCCACTTGCCTGTCCGTCCACTCATTGATGACTCAGTTACAGTTAGCTGGGCTGTTGACACACAAAACGCTCACTCACACACTTGCACACACACACAGGCGCACACATACGCGCGCGCACGCACGCACACACAGGCGCACACATACGCGCGCGCACGCACGCACACACACGCGCTTACAACGAGATGAAAGCAGAGCAAACGCATGCATATTTGCATACATAACCTCAAAGAAAAACAGTTAGTGTCTGTGTACGCACCTTAATCAAAAAGGGCCAATCCAAGTGAGAGATGCTTTTGGTATCATCGTGCTCCTGGCCATCATAGAGCACATCATAGCTATCCAGCGAGTGCAGTGCGCTGCTTTCCGCAACAGCTGCAACTGGCACTCCAACTGGAGCGCTCACATTTCCGGCTGCACTCATTATCCGGGAGCTGAGCTGTGCCTAGTCGCCAAATTGTTGGTTGCCTGGCAATAACGGGACGCGCCACATGGCCAGCGGAGTTTTGTGTGTCAAAATTGCAGCCAGCTTCAATTTGGGGCGTTGTTGTTTTCACGCATGTCCTGCAGTGAATCCTTCACGTAATGAAATGAACTGCGCAAACTGGACGCAACGTTTCAAATAAGTTTTTTTTGTTACAATAGCGCTTTGGCTTTTCCTCTTGAATGCGCTCGCCTTTTTATTGTGTACACTCAGTTGGCTTTATGGAGCTGAAGCTGAAGCTGGAGCTGGAGCTGGAGCGTCACAATCGGGGCCAAGACGAATTTACTTGTGGTACAACAAGACAGCGATGTTCGCGCCGAACAGGGACAACTGCATGCCGTATGCCGTTGCCATTTGGCTGCCGCGGGTGCGAGCGGGACGGCAACAGATAGCAACCCTTAAACGGAAAGCTAAGCAAAAGCTCAGGAGTTGTTCGGCGGCGAGCTTTCGCTTTCGTTAACGGTAACGGCGTAAGCTTCATGCTGATGACACCTTTGCAGGTATGTGTAAATATGTAAGTGCAATCGATTATATATACCCTGTAAACATCAAGTCCAAAGCAAGCATGGAGGGTCAGAGAGTGCAGTTAGGGTTTAATTCCAAATGTAGCTGGCATTTATTATAATGTGGTTGCAGAAGTTTCCTTTCAAGCGTTAAATACCCTCTAAAAGAAATCTATGTATATGTCGTTGCGCCCAACCGAAACTCCCCAAAAACAACAACAAGAACATAGGGTATACGCAAGGCGTTTTGATTATTTGTGTATATATATATATATTTATGTATATGCGTTATTTGTTGCCCATACAGACATGCGATTACTTAGTGTTAAGCGCGACAAAATATTGGATGATAAACCCCAACGGATGTGCTCCAGATAACTTATTCTTTCTCGCTTTTACTTTGTTTTTTTTTTGGAATGCGTCCAACGTCGATTTGGTTTTTGGATTCGGGCAGCGTTTTATAATGTGCTCCAGTTATACACACACACACACATATATATATATGTATATGTATTATGTATATATAATTGTAAAATAGATAATATTAATAATAATACACCTCAAGTTTTGCGGACTTGAGGATTTTTCATTTAACAAAGTTTTGCAACGCGTAATATTCAAATAACTACATAAAGTTTTTTATAATTTCAACCAGAATTGTTGTTGTTGTTGTTGTTGTTGGCTCTTGTGTCCACTTAGGGTGAGCGTATGATGGCCTCGTAGGCGGCGAATATGATGTTGGCCACCTCGACGGAGCGGGACTTGAGGCTGAGCGTCGCATCGGGATTGCCCGGCTGCAGCTTCAGCTCGAGCAGCACCCAAATGTTGTTGGTCAGCTTTAGGGACTGATAGAGCATGTCCTGGCCCTCGACATTGCGCTTGGCAATTGTGAATATATTATTTGTGGTCATTTTGGAGGCGATGCCATCGGTGGTGCCGATGACGCCGCTCAAGCTATATTGCAGCTCATTGGCGGCGGGTATCTCCTTCCAGGTGTTGAGGAACACGCGCTTGTCCAGCTGACCATCCTCGGCGAACAGTACATTGCCATGCACCAGGCAGGCAAAGTAGAAGATATCAATGTTATTCTTAACGGCCACCTGCAGATTGTTGAGCGGCTCCATGCGCTGAATGGGTCCGCTGGTGCCCAGCGCTAGGCTTATTTCGGTGCTCTGATTTGGCGGCAATGGTGGCGCCTGCAGCGGTGATCCGGGCACCAGGCCGAAGCTGTTCTTGTTCAGCTGTATGGCGAAATTGGTCATCGGCTGCATGGCCTTGTTGGTCAGGGTCATGTCCATGTAGATTTCGCCGTTGCGTCGCGAGAATGTGCCCTGGATCTCGAGGCCTTTGCCCTTCTCCGCTGGCAGCCAGGTGACCTTTGGTATTTGCACGCCCACGGACAGCGAGGTGCCGGCCAGGCCAAAGATGTCGCCCAGCAGACTTGTGGCGCCGCCGGGTGCGGCATCTGTTGCCGCTGGCGGACCGCCCAGCAGTATGTCCAGGCCGCCGCCGAGCAGATCCACATTGCTGGTGGTGGTGGCGGGCGCAGCGGGCATGGTGGGCGCATTGATGTCCATGGAGAGTAGATCACCGATGAGCGACTCCTGATTGGGTATGACCGTGGCCTCGGAGCCGGCGCCGCTTTCGGATTGCTCGGCACCAGTGCTGCCAGCGCCAGCGGCGCGATTTGGCAGAGATTTGCGTACGCCGGCGCCGCGTCCCTCCACAAAGGCTGTGGGCGGCTTATGGTAGACGCTGGCCAGCGAGCTAATGTGACAGATGAGCTCGTCCAGGAGCGTCGGCTCCAGCAGATCGGTTTCCTCTGATATGAGCGGCTTGTCGGCCAGCACCACCTCCTTGGCGGCGGCCGGATCGGTTGAGAGCAGACGCCAATAGATGAAGCCGCGATCGCGCAAGTCCGGATTGTCCGAATCCTGGGTGGCCAGCGACAGGACATGCTGCACCAGCTCCTGTGTGTCCGACGGCCGCTTAAGAAAGAGTTTCACCACAGCGGTCAATAGCTGCAGCTGCACCTGTGCATTCTCATCCTGGAAGCCCTCCAGGAAGCTGTCGAGCAGCTCATCGGCATTGTCAATGCGCTCCGCATACTCGCCAATGATCCAGACCATCGAAGCACGCGCCTCCGGTTCATCGAGCGTGTCCAGATTCTCGCACAATGTGCTAATGATGCTCTCATATTTATTGGGATACTTGCGGAAGATGTCCTTGATGACAACAATTGCCTCCTGAACGACATAGTTGACCTTCGTCTGGATGAGATCCAACAGCGTGGAGACACAACGCTCTGCCGATGGCTCCACTTTAATGGCGCAACGTCCGATGGCGCGCACAGCTTTGCGCACAAAATCCACATCCACCTCGGTGGCGTACTCCTTCAGCTCGCTAAGGACCTGGGCAATGTTGCTCTGATTGGCCAGACGTATCATAATGTCCAGTTTCTCCAGCTTCACATAGATGGGATCATTGTACTTGACAAAGAATACCTTCATCTCGTGCTTGAGTATGTCCGGACGTTTCTGGACAATCAAATTGATGTTACGCAAGGCGACATACTGCACCTCCGGCTCGGAGGAGAGCAGCGTGACCAGCGGCGGCGCCAGCTTCTTGGTGAGCGTGGCACAAAAATCGCTATCACTGGACAGCATCTCGAGCAGCTTCATCAGCACCTTGACGGCACTCAGGACGACCGCGGCATTGGCATGGGCCAGGCGCGGTGTAATGCGTTCGCAAATGGACTGCGCCTCGCGCTCATCCTTGGGACTGTAGTTGGCCAGCGAGTCCAGTATGAAGACCTGACCCCATTCGGTGCACTCGTTGAGCGCCGTCAGCAGCTTGTTGATGGTCACCGAGTTCATCTCGACCAGCGGCTGGCCCGATTGGCTGGCCTCGTTGATTTCGCTAAGCGCGGCAACGGCATTGGCCACCACCATGGGATTCGAGTCGGACAGCAGATCCTTCAGCTGATCGAGAAAGCCCTGATCCTCGACCATGGTTGCCGATATATCATACAGTTTGGCCACACAAACGGCGGCCGTTTTGCGCACATACGGATCCTCATCCTTGAGGCACTTGCGCAACGGTTCGCACAGATATTCGGTTATCTTGTCCACACGTATGCAGCCCATGGTGCGCACAGCCAAGGCCCGTATCAACGGGTTGGAGTCCTCGCAATCCTTAACGAACGTATTCACCGCCATGATGGCCATGTCCGGCTGCGATTTGGCATAGTTCATCAGATACAGATAGACCAGCTTCTTAAGCTCCAGATTGTCCGTCTGCATGCAGTTGACCACGTCCGGAAATAAAGCGGAGACATCCTTGCCAACGGTCATGCTGGCAATTACCTTCTTGACCGCCTCCTTTTTCTTCTCCTTCTTGTCATTGTTCAGCTCCGATTTCAGCTCGAATATTTCGCCCTTTTTAGTGGTCGTGAAATACTTTGAATCGGTCATCTTGCAGTTCTTCTTCTTCTTGTCCTTCTACTCACGCTGTCTCACGCTTGGAACTTGCTGCGGAAAAGGGAAAAACAGGAAGATCAATCAAGAATAAGCACAGTTCCTGGTAGGCACGATAATGATTACTTTCAAAATCTGTTTAATGATAATGGAATAGATTTTGCTCATTCCTTTCGGAATATATACATGCCGACTTGGCATTATCTCTCTCTGCAAGAGCATAGCAAGGCAAATAGATTGCGCCGTCATCCTGGTCAATAATATACCCGGAATAGCCCACACAAGGGCACATCAATCAAAGCAAGCCATAACAATTATGCTTAACATGCATAACTCAAATTCAAGCTATTGATTTCGGTATTATATGGGCGCTTCCTCTGAAGGGGCGTAGCAGCCCACACTCACACACACACACGCACACAAACAGAGGCACGGCAAGAGTTTACTCATATGACGGCTTGAACACGTCTCACACTTTTATTAATGTCAATTTGACCGCTAATTCGTCAAACAATTAACTATTGCACGTATTTTGCGATTGTTTGCGCACACTCTGCATTTCGTTAGAATTGTTGCAATCCTTTTAATTACCTTAAAATGAGCTTTTCACAGAATTTTGTTTGCTATTATTTTCCTTCTCTTTTGCTGCTGCTTTCTGCTTGCGGACCTCAATATGTGTGGGCTTCTTATGTGTGTGTGTGTGTGTGTGTGTGTGAGAGAGGGAGCAGTGTTGCTTAACGCCATATCGATAGCCAACTCATCGTCGATTATTATTCAAATGTGTATTTTGGAATTTCCAAGACGGGGGAAAATGCAAAAAATGCACTCAACTGCATATGAAAAAGAGAAATTATGTACAGATGGAAAGCCGAAGAAGAAGACAAACTGAAGAAAACAACAAATTTGAAGTTGGAAATTGTTTTCGTGTCATTGCGTAACACACGAATTCAAACGGTCTAGTTGTTGCCAATATTAAATGTTACATAGTTTTATAATACAACTAATATTTAATTTGTTAGTTTCACGTATATGCCACTACAAATTGACAAGTCTGTAGATATGTATTGCCCATTAATAAACATATATCAACTTATTTCCGTTGACTGAGTTTTGTGCAGGTGCGCAAACACGGCAACAACACACCTTGTCGGTGTCTTCCGTCTGTGCGAAAAACCGAAAAAGAAGTTTTCGTGTAACAATAAGAAAACCACAAAGGAAATCAAAACAATGCATCAAACTTGCGAGCAATACGAATAACCAATGCGCTACATTCAGCACAGATCGCAGCAGATCCACAAAAATGATACAAATTCACTTAAAGTGAAAAAAAAAGTGAAATTGGGCGTGAATTCACTCGTGGTGAATCTCAAGTCGTGGCGACAATCCTTGGCAGGGTTATCAAAGCAGGAGTTATCAAAATCCAGAAAATTGATGCAAACTCGCAGCTCAAAAAAAGTGAAAATTAAGTGGAATCGGACGTGAATTGGGCGTGAATTTGGCGTGAATTCAATCGTGGTGAATCGCAAGACGTGACGATAGATCTAGCTAAATCACGTAAGAGTTATCAAAGCGTTATCAAAATCCAGAAAAATGATGCAAACTCGCAGCTCAAATAAAGTGAAAATGAAGTGAAATCGGGCGTGAATTGGGCGTGAATTCGTTCGTGGTGAATCGCAAGTCGTGAAGCCAATCCTTGGCAGATCCGGCTGTCAAGGTAGGGTATACATAAAAGCTATCAAAGCAAGCGGGAGCCCAACAAATATGGGAACGAACAAAGGCGAAACAAGTGAAAACACCCACAATTCACAATATGATGATGATTTGCTATTGCATTAACTGTATCGACAATGCGATCGCCCAACATAAATTGGTGGTTCGGATCGGCGCGTGCGCTTGAGACGGGCGCTTTGGGGCCTCGGCACGGAAGCGAAACGGAGCGCATTCCACGCCACATTCCAGCTGGGAATGGCCCCTGTGCCTTGGTCATGATCGTGTTATAAAATAATTTGGACGCACTGTGCCAGCAATCATTCCATATCGAGCCACTCGAGCGAACGCATCGCCAGCTTTTTCCTCAACCTCACAAATCACAAGCAAAATGGATAATCGTCGTGTGGTAAGGCCGGGAAATGGCGGGGAGATCGGATAAATATATATATATATATATATATGAAAATCTTTCTCTATGCAGCTGCTGAAGCTATCGTTCTTGGCTATTCTGGTGCTACTTTTTGTTCTGGTGCAGGAGACAAGCGCCGGGTATGCCATAAATATATCACACTCTATTGGATTATAAGTTTCTCATGCTCTACCCTTTTAGTAGTCAACAGAAGAAGAAGAAGATTGTCATCCATGTGCCAGTTCATAAGAAGATCGAGAAACATGTGCATACGATTATAAAGCATGTGCATCATCATCATAAGCCGATTGTCCTAAAGGAGGAGAAGAAAATCATACACGAGGAGCATCGTCCCATACAAATCCATCAGACCAAGGAGCACATACATCATCACGAGAAGCACGATCATGCCCATCACGATCATCACGAGCATCACGAACACCATTCACCCATCGAACACTCGCTCGAGCAGGAGGAGGAGGAGCATATCCATCATCATCACAACTATGAGCACAAAGATGGTTTCATTGGCAGCGAGACGGATGCCAGCAGCAGCAGCAGCAGCATCGGTAGCAGTGAGGAGCGCTGACACTGAGTGCGGCGACGTAGACTGAAGATTAACTAAAGAGAAGAAAGCACAAAACGTGGCTCGATATGTTCTGTGGGTGATTTTTACTTTGTGATGTAATGCTTAGATATAGGCACAAAACTTGTTTTTTTTTTTTTAATTTTTTTTTTTTAATATAATAGTAAAGTAGCTTAAGTATCGGGGTATTGTGAAAATAAACTGGTAAAAACAAAGAAAAAACAAGTATACTCTGCCGCATTTAAATGCGCGCCAAGAGTTCGATTTTTCAGCCACGCTTAACAACACTGAAGCGTTCGATAACACGATACGACGACGTTTCGATAACTCGACATAGCGACGGCGGAGCGAAGACAAGGCAAAATAAAAGAAAAAGCATATGAAACGAGGGAGCATAGGGAGTGAGTGTTACTTTGCAAAAAAAGAAAAAAAAAGAAAAGAGAAAAAAGCAGAACAAATATCCAAATAAAGAAAAGTTCAAATTTGAAGCTGAAACCATGCTCGAGATGTTCGAATAACAACAACAATGACAACGCTCGCATCAACGGGTAAACTAAAAAACCAACACGCTCCAACTGCTACCGCGGTGCAACTGCATCCACGAAGGCACCACCAGCAGCAGCACCAGCACCAGCAGCAGCAGCAACAGCAGCGGCACCAGCAGCAGCAGCAGAAGCAGCAACAACTGAAAGCAAATCGATGTGAACTAAAATCGTATTCGTAATCTTAATTTCGAAGTGCAAGTGCTGACAGCAAGTGCAACAAATCGCCAAAATATCTAGTTTTAAATTTCAGCAACAACGCCTCGCCTCGAATTTGAGCTATTTATTTTGCTTGCATTGTTTTTGCCCAAACTCAGACTCCCGTTGTGCCAATTCATTTACACACACATACACTAACACACACACAGACATACGCGCGCACACACACACATACACCCACACACCGATGGGCGCCTGCCTACACTTTCGACCGCCCGCCCCCCCTTTGAAAGTGAGCGATTGCTCTCGGATTTCAACTCCGTTCGCTGGCTTTGAGCTTTAAGCTCCCAATTGGAAGGCAGCGACAACGATAACGATAGCGATAACGATTACTGAGTGGAATTGAGAAAAAAAACGTTGATAAGACGGCGATCCTTAATCCGATCCGATAATAGCAATGCAGTATAGGCCACCATGGGTTCACAGACCTTGGAGATACTGCGCCAGGGCGTGTGGGCCTCACTGACCGGCGGCTATTTTTACGATCCGCATCAGGGCGTCTTTTGCAATGTGGTGCATTTGTATCTCTGGCTCTACCTGCTCTGTTCGCCCTTTGTCGCCTACTTGGTGAGTCCGCTGAGCTCGTCCGATCTCAAAACTTAACTCATCTCATCATTTCTTTTTGCTTTGCAGTACTTTCCAAGCACATGGCTGACCTGGTGCCTGTATTGTGTGCTAACCAGCGGCACCATATTGCTGGTAAAGCTTATCAATTTGGCGCTGCATCGGCTGTACGATCGGGCGCAGACGATGTCCGAGGTGAATCTAAAAAGTCAATTCTTCAAAGTCACCAAGGAATCGGATCAGCGCGATCCCGACGAGGAGAACGGCATCGAGATGAAAGTGATGCGCGCCATCGGCAACAACGGCTCGCATCTGTCTGTGGAGCAGGCCATCAACGAGGCCAGCGAGGAGAACAGCATCATGTCCATTGACAATGTGAACAGCATTATAGGTAAGCATGCCCAGCAACATGTCCATAGCCCCAACTCAAACACATTCATCTTCATATTGCAGATCTCAAAGTCGATGTGCATCGCAAGAACAGCTCGGAGTCCTTTGAGCTTATGTTTTATGCGCCGTCGATGCTCTCCGCTGGCAGCCAACAAGATCAGCAATCGATCGCTGGCTCCGCTAGCGTTAGCAAATCCATACGATCCACTATTGCCGCCGCTGCACAGAATAATCTATCCGCCAACGAGCTTTTCACCAAGTATCTGGCCGTCTATCCGGAAATGGTTGAGGTCGTTGTGCCTCCCGCTGAAGGCAACGGCGGCGGCGGCACCAACAGCAATGCTGCAGCGGACACCAGCCGTTCCACGCCCAACTCAACCGCAGCAGCAGCAGCAGGAGCAGCAACAAGCAGCACGGGCACAACCACAGTCAGCACGGGGCGCACGGGTCATTTGTCGCGCAAATGCTCGGAGGTATTTAGTCGACGGCATCGGCGGCGACTCGAGCGCCAGAGTAGCCTCGACGCTGGTGCCGCGGAGCCCACATTTAGCGCCAAGCTGATGCGCAATCAGTCGGATACCATTGCGACGACGACAACAACAACAACAACATCGGCGGCGGCAGCGCCCAGTTTTCTGCACACGAAGGCGGTGCGGCCGGGGGCCAATCCGCGACAGCATTTCATGGCCAACAACGCACAGGCGGGCGCGGCGGCAGCTGCAGCTGCAGCTGGCAGCGACACTGCCTCCACATCCTCGGCGGTTATGGTTGTGGCCCAGCCAAATACTACACGTTCCTCGCGCCTGCAGCGACATCGCAGCTCGGAAACGCACGATGAGCGCCTGAAGCATCAGAGTCGCGCCGGCCTGTTCCAGTCGATGCAGCAGCAGCACTCGCATCTCCAGCACCATCATCTCCAGCAGCAACAGCTGCAGCAGCAGCATGCCCAGCATCAGAATGCCAGCAGCATCGGCAGCGGCGTCAACGATGTGGAGGACATGGAGCTGGGACTGGGTCTCGGTCGCGGCGCTGCCAATGATGCCTGCAATCGTGCGCTCCAGTCCTGGATATTAGGTGAGAGCTTTTCTCAAGAACTTCTTTTGCTTACGTATATAGGTGAATGATTCACAGATCGATTGACTGACTGATCGATATATATGACTGACTGACTGACTGACCAGTTAGGTCAGTATATTACATTTTATTTGGCTGATTGAATGAATGATTGATTGTGCAAGTTGTGTGACTGACTGTTTGCTTGATTGACTGATTGATATACAAGACTGATTGACTGATTGACTGGTTAAACTAACTGATTGAGTGGCTGACAGACTGATTGATATATCAAAGTGCATGATTGACTGTGTAATTGATTGACTAACTAATTAATGTATATATAAAACTCACTGATTGACTGTCTGATTAATATATGCAATTGACTGACTGATTGATATATCAAATTGAATGATTGATCGACCGACTAATGTATGTAAGTGACTGATTGACTGACTAATTTATCCTGCTAATATATATAATGAACTGATTTATATATAAAACTGATTGATGGACAGATTGATTGTCTGATTTATGATCAGGACACAGCACAAAACGTCAAAGTTCTTTAGATGAACTTATTTTTTTTTTTAGAAAATTCCACGTGTTAGGCCCAATAATTTACCCACCTACCCGGAGGTAGAGTATTTAAATGTGCTCCATTATGGCGATAAATATGCCTTAAATTTTTGAATTTTATTTCATATTTTTATAATTATTATTTATAATAATTATAATTATTCGTGCTTTAAAACGAACAAAAAAAAAAACCAACAGGTGGTTCGACTCAGGGCCAATAAATTCAGCTATACATACACAAAGACACACACACACACACACACACGCGCGAGGGCACGCCCACCTGCCAAGCCGCCCACTTCAGGCGTCGGCTATTTCCTTCTACTTGTTATCTATTTACATATGTATGGAAAATGAGATCTTGTTTAACTTCGACTTCGATATGGCATAAAGTGTTAATATACAAAAGGTCAGGGAGGTCAATGAGGTGGAAATGTTGACAATATGAGAGCCTAAATGGCAAGCCTCTAGCTCAAGTAGTTGCCCAGATCGAGGCACTCAGGCAGGCGGACATGACTCAACCCTGCCCCAAAGAGCACTTTGTCGACTTGGAGCTGCCTCCTGCTGCCTGTTTTATATGCTCATGTGCTGCTTGAGGTTATTCAGTTTTTAATGTGCTTTTGCCGCTTTGCAGATTCGTCGTCGGATGTGTACCTGGAGGATGATAGCTATACCAAATCCGATTTGGGCATTGAGCAGCAGCCGCATCAGGCGCCATTTCGGGCCCAGCATCACCATCATCATCATCACCATCACCATCAGCTGCATCACAATCACCTGCATCATCATCTGGGCAGCGCGATTGTGCGCAAGGATCCCAACAGCACAATGTCTGCGCTGCAGCTGTGCGCCTCTAGCAGCTCGTGCACGGGTCGCGCCGATTCCAACCAGGTGCTGGGCGAGATGAGCAGCGGCAGCGGCGGCGGCGGCGGCGGCAATGCCAGCAGCAGCACTGGGGCCGGAGGCGGACGGAACGGCAGCACGGCCGCGATGAAGCGGAGACGACATTCCAACGCAACCAGCTATCACAAACAGAACAGCGGGAGCAGCGCACAGGGCGGCGGCTCCAAGTCGACGCTGTTGTCGTCCGGCGGCCAAACGGGCGGCGGAGGCAACGGTGTCCGGCGCATTAAGAGCGCCGCTCTGGAGGTGCTGTGCCCGCAGCCGTCCGTCTCGAATCTGAGCCCGCATCCGAACAGCGTGGAGGCCATCAGCGGGCAGCAGCAGCTGCGGAATCCCCTGCCGCCGCCGAGCAAGAGTCTGGTGCGCAATCAGCTGCTGAACCTTTATCCGCCACGTCTGGTCGATCAGCAATACGCGGAGAGCAGCGGTGCCGGCGGCGGCGGCGTCGGCGGTGGGAGCAGCTGCAGCAGCGTCATCTTTGGTAGCTCCAGCGCCTGCGGCTCAACGCAAGCGCTCATCGAGCCGCCCGTCTATCCCATTGTTGAGCATTTGGATGAGAAGACGTCCGACGAGTCGCCGGGCGCACAGCCGCGCGATGAAACGGACCATGTCAACGGCAGACACGATGATGACGACGACGAGCTGGACGATGTGCCGCTGAGGCGTCGCACACGCGCCCTCGGCTGCAGTCAGACGCATCATAGCGCCGAGTCGGATGTGGGCGGCATTTTGGCGGACGATGATGACGATGTCTTCAAGGATTTTGATGACAATCTCGAGCACATACTCAGCGAACTGCAGCAGACGCACAGTCAACTGGACGACGTGCTCAAGAAGTGTGAGCTCTACGCGGCGGGCACGGCCGGAACGGGCGCCCCAACGGCAGCCGCTGCTGCAGTGGCCACCGCTGCATCCGATGACGAGGAGACGGACAACAACACGGGCTCACGCTCACCCCTGCTCAGCAATCGGCAGCAGCAGAGCGCGCGCGAACAGGCCGCCGAGCAGGCCATGCGCCAGGAGCTATCCTTGCCCGCGTTGCAGCAACAGATTCAACCGGCGACGGCAACGGCTGCGCTGATACGCAGCGAGGCCGATTCGGGCTGTCCGTCCAGCGACTGTGAGCAGGTGAGCGCCAGCTCCAAGGATCAGCTGCTCGCCGGCATGGAACAGCTGCCCAGCAGTCAGACCCAAACGCAGCCGGAGCAGAATGGTGAGCAGCAGCAGGAGGAGCACCAGGAGGATGGTGACGAGGAGGTGGAGGAGGATGAGGAAAAGCCGTGCACATCACGCATGGCCGCCAGAAGCCTAGGCGCCATACCCAAGGTGCTCAACTATCGCGAGGTGGACGAACTGCGTCGCCGGCGCGCCACCAGCAACCAGCTGGACGCCTGCCGCAACGATCTGGCGGTCATCAAGCAGCAGCAGCAGCACAAGCTGCCCGGCGGCGGCGCTTCGCGCAATTCCTCCTCGTCGAACTCGACGCACAGCATCAGCTTGACGGAAAGCCTCACCGCGGACATACACAAGATGCTCTGGCTGATGCACGGCGGCGCTGTCGATGATCGCGGTCGTCCCATAGCCGGCATCTTGCCGGATGGCACGCCCGTGCCGGCCAATCCCAGTATTGTGCCGCCAAACATGTCCAGTGCGCATTTCCAGTTCTATCAGGATGCCATACAGGCGCTGCAGAGCAGCTATCCCGCCTCCAGCTCCGTGGAGCACATGACGCACATCGAGCTGGCGCTGGCGCGTGACAAGCGCTGCATGGACGCCAAGCGGATGATTGAGAAAATGGCTGCGCTCTCAACGGGCAGCGAAGCGCGAGGCAATGGCGCACAGACGACGGTGCCGCCGCCAGCTCTGGGCATGCTTATGGGCAGCTCAACGCGTGCGGCGAATGCCACAACGGCGGGAGCTGCTGGAGGAGCGGGAGCAGGAGCAGCGGGAGCGACGCGTGCCTCGCTGCAGGGCATGTTCAATATGATGCGCAGCGAATTGCAGGCAGCACGCACGGATGCACTGCAGCAGCAGCTAAACGAGGCGGTGGCAGCGGCCACTAACGCCGGCGTTGCCCTGCCCACCGACACCGCCGCCAGCCGGCAGCAGCAGCAGCAGCAGCAATCGCAGCAACAGCAGCAGCTGCAGCAACAGCTCAGCCAGCCGATGCTGAATGTGGATGGTCATTTTGCGCCGTACTGCGAGTATTGGCGGCCAGCCTGCCTGCTGGCCGCCGAGAAGACGGTGGTGCCGAAGAGTTTCTACAAGTATCGCTTCAAGTGGTGCGGCCAGGAGCATGAGTTCAAGATAGCCATGGATCGCCTGGAGCTTCTAGCTCTGTTCGATCGTGATCTGCACTGGCTGCACGTCCTGCTGGCCTGCGTGCTGTGCACCCTGGTCGCCTGCCTGGGCGCTGCCATTCTGCAGCACAACTACTACAAGGATCTGTGCGTGCTGCTCTTCTGTGCGGTCATCGCCGGCGCCCAGTACTCGCTGGTGAAGAGCGTCCAGCCGGATGCCGCCTCGCCGGTGCACGGCTTCAACAAGACGGTCGCCTATTCCCGGGCCATATACTTTTGCCTGTGCGGCGGCCTGCTCTTGCTGCTAAAGCGTCTGGACACGGATTATGCGCAACGGCCGCCGGAGGCAATGATTTTCTTTGGCATACACTATGCGCCGGCGCATGTGGTCGGATTGCTGCTGCAGTCGCTCTATGTGCTGCTACTTTGCTTTCCGATCATCTTTTCGGTGGGTCTGTGCCCGCAGATCAACACGTTTCTCATGTACCTGCTCGAGCAGCTCGATATGCATCTCTTTGGCGGCAATGCGGCGAGCAGTCTGCTCGGTGAGTGCCAATCCTCTTTAGCTTTGCTTGACCAATTCATTAATCTACTTTGTTGCAGGTTCATTCCTTTGCCTGCTGCGCTCCGTGCTCGCCATTCTGCTGCTCTACGGGCCGCTTTACGCGGCCCTGGACGAGCGTCGCGGCACACAGTATATACTCTTCTCCATATTCTGCGCCATGCTCATACCGTTGGGCTATCATTTGTCGCGCTCGGCGAGCGATTTCAGTCATCTGTGGCGGCTCATCAAGACCTGCATCGTGAGCACCTATCGCGACGACGAGGACGACCTGAGGCACAGCCGCAAACGTAGCCAAGCCGGGCAGCAGCAGCAGCAGGAGCACGTGCAGCAGCAACAGCTGAGCCGCGGCAAGCGTCAGTCATCGGAGCCGACGTCAACGGGGCAGCCAACGCCGCTTGCAACGCATCGGGCACGCCAGCCGGAGCTCAGCTCCATGGCCAACAGCAATGAGCATATCGAGCTCAGCTCGCTCGAAAAGCTCGCCATGGGCGAGGAGCAGCAGCCCGAACGGGAGCAGGAGCACGAGCACGAAGCGGAGACACAGCTGAATCAGAAGCATAGCAAATCGAAGGCCTCGTCGCTGGGCAGCAGCCAAACGCTGGCCAAGACCATCAGCAGCAGTAAACGCGCCATGACCGCCTCCAGCTCGTACGCTTCCATTGGCGTTGAGGACCCAGCAGCAGCTGCAGGAGCAGCAGCAACAGCAGCAGCAGACAAGGAGCTGGTCAAGAGATCGCGCAGTCAGGAGAACGTTTACGAGGCAAAGACCAACGAGGATGTGCAGGATGACAAAATCTCGAGTTCATCGACAACGAATCCCGGCGATATGTCCACACTGACCGCCGGCGCGGGCACCGCCAACACAGACATCGATGCGACAGCCTTGGACGCTGAGACGGATGATCATCAGGAGGAGGATCATGCCGCCATCGAGCTGGACAACAGCGAGCTGGACCAGGATGAGTTGCCCGATCCGTTGCCGCGCAAATTGCAGGCAACTGTGACGACGCGCCTGAAGAACGATCTGGTTGTGATGACCCTGCTGGGCGTCAGTGTCCTTGTGCTTCATTGCAGCACCGTCTTCACCGTTCTCCAGCCGGATCTCAATGTCGTTCTCTACGTATTCATCGGCACCCTAGGCGCCCTGCTCCACTATGCCGTGCCCCAGATGCGCAAGCACATGCCCTGGCTGTGCTTCGCTCGACCGCTGCTGCGCCAGAAGGAGTTCGGCCAGTTCGAGGTGCTCAATGCGCCGCAGATCATGTGGTTCGAGAAGTTCTACATCTATCTGAGCGTTCTCGAGCGCAACGTGCTCTTCCCTCTGTTGGCCATATCATCGCTGACCGCCGACTCGCAGCATATTGTCGACAAGTTCGGAGTTCCTTGGGGCACGCTCATCGTCGCCGTTTGCGCGCTCAAATGTAAGTGCGACAGCATGATGTCATCTATCTCCCCCTCTCTCTCCATCTCTCTCTCTCTCTCTCTCTCTCTCTCTCTCTCTGTGTCTGTCTCTTTCTATGTCTTTATATCCCTGTCATGTTTGTGAAAGCTTACAGACCAAAGTTTCCACCTGTAGTTCTTATAGTTCCTGGGCTCAAGAGTTCATATATAATGGCCAGAAACTACTTGAAATAGAATTGAGACTTTATGTAATACTTACATACCAAATTTCTCACTTGTTGCTCTTACAGTTCCCGAGTTCAGTGAGTTCATAATAGGTATGAATAGTTGGGAATTGCTTGAAATAGACTTGAGACTTTAAGTAATACTTAAATACCAAATTTCCCAGCTCTAGCTCATTTAGTTTCCGGTCAAGAGATCGACCAAGTTTAAGATTTTTATCGTGTACTCCTTTAATATAAGCAAAGTCTACTATATCATCCTATATCTATATCTATATCTATATCTATATCTATATCTATATCTATATCTATATCTATATCTATATCTATATCTATATCTATATCTATATCTATATCTATATCTATATCTATATCTATATCTATATCTATATCTATATCTATATCTATATCTATATCTATATCTATATCTATATCTATATCTATATCTATATCTATATC
Source organism: Drosophila novamexicana (assembly GCF_003285875.2). NCBI lineage: Eukaryota > Metazoa > Arthropoda > Insecta > Diptera > Drosophilidae > Drosophila > Drosophila novamexicana. The sequence goes on along the minus strand of NW_020824924.1, from coordinate 55,730 downwards.
TATATCTATATCTATATCTATATCTATATCTATATCTATATCTATATCTATATCTATATCTATATCTATATCTATATCTATATCTATATCTATATCTATATCTATATCTATATCTATATCTATATCTATATCTATATCTATATCTATATCTATATCTATATCTATATCTATATCTATATCTATATCTATATCTATATCTATATCTATATCTATATCTATATCTATATCTATATCTATATCTATATCTATATCTATATCTATATCTATATCTATAGATCTTTTTCTATAACTTCGTTTCAACTAACCACGTGCCATCTTCCCTTACTTTTGCAGTTGTCCGTAATGCATACTCGGATCCGACGAACCAATACCTGATCATTATATTCACCGTGCTGCTCTTTCGCATCGATTTCTCGATGGCAACGGAAAGTTTCATCATCGACTATTTCTTCGTATCGCTCGCTTTTCGCAAGTGCTGCGACTTTCTGCTCAAGGTAAGCCACAGAATACCCTGTAATATATATATATGTATAATACAAATATATTCGTACCTCTTCGCCTTGCAGCTGCAGTTCATTGTGACGTACATCGCGCCGTGGCAGATTACGTGGGGCTCGGCTTTCCATGCCTTCGCCCAGCCCTTCAGCGTGCCCCACTCGGCCATGCTGTTCCTGCAGGCGGGCATCTCGGCGCTGCTGTCGACGCCGCTGAATCCGTTTCTGGGCAGCGCCATATTTCTCACCTCGTATGTGCGTCCGGTTAAGTTCTGGGAACGGGACTACAATACGCGTCGCATCGATCACTCGAACACGCGGCTCAGCTCGCAGCTGGAGCGCGATCTCGGCGCCGACGACAACAATTTGAATAGCATCTTCTACGAGCATTTGACGCGCTCGTTGCAGCATTCGCTCTGCGGCGATCTGCTCATGGGTCGCTGGGGCAATGTCAACCAGGGCGATTGCTTCGGTAAGTGAGATCAGCTCCAACTCCCAGCTCGCAGCTCCAGCAACATAATTTCCGTTTTGCAGTGCTCGCCTCGGACGATCTGAATTGTTTGGTGCACATCATCGAGCTGGGCAACGGGCTGTGCACGTTTCAGATGCGCGGCCTGGAATTTCGCGGCACCTATTGCCAGCAGCGCGAGGTGGAGGCCATTACGGAGGATGTCGAGGACAACGATGGCTGCTGTTGCTGTGATCCCGGCCATTTGCCCCGCCTGCTCAGCGCCAACGCCATGTTCTCCACGCGCTGGCTAGCCTGGCAGGTAGTTGCCGCCCAATATGTCATCGAGGGCTATTCCATATCCGATAACCTGGCCAGCGCCACGTTGCAGGTCTTCGAGTACCGCAAGGTGCTCATCACCTACTACATTAAGGTGCGTCTCCCACTTAACTCCAAGCCCACTTGACACTAATTGCAAACCTCCTTTCTCGCAGAGCATCATCTACTATGTGGTGCGGAATCCGAAGCTGGAGCAGTGGCTCGCCTCGGGTCCCATACAGGAGGCACTGCAGCATACGCTGAGCCGTCAATTTGTCGATCTCGATCCCATATTCAATTTCAATCTGGATGAGGATTTCGACTTTCGTGCCGTTGGCATAACACGCTCTAGCTTCTGCTACGTCTATCTCAAGTGGATCAACTACTGCGTAGACAAGCGCAAGGAGGCGCAAGCCGCCAAGGAGCCAACAGTGCAGCCAGTCAAGGAGCCTCCGGCGCCACCGGCTGCCGCCACAGCGCCGCCCACAGTTGCCGCTGCTGTGGTGCCGCCGCCACCGCCACGCCCACCGCGTCCGCCACCCCTGAGCATAAGCACCGCGGTTGAGCAGGCGCCAAGCACAATCCAACCGCTGGCCAGCAATGCGGGCGCAGTTACGGCGAATAGCACGCCCGCGCACAACGACTCGAAGAGCACGCCGAATCTGTCCGCGCACGGCGGCACCAGTGTGCCCCAGTCCAAGTCGCAGTCGCAGCAACAGCTGCGCAGCGTCCGGCCCCAGAAGAGCGCCACGATGAGCGGCGGCAATACGGCGCCCGGCGTTGTCCAGCCGGAGGGCAGCGTGCTGGGCGGCATCGATCAGCTGAGCAGCTCGCACAGCTTTGCCAACATCTCGCGTCAGACATCGGAGAGCGCGCCCGGACTGGGCAACTATGTGGCCTACATGGATCAGAATGTGTTCGTCAAGCTGGCCAAGACGTCGACAACGACGCCGGGCAAATCGCTGCGCAAGGAGGATTCGCCGCGCCTGCAGCCGACCATCAATCAGCAGGAGGGCACAAATCTGACCACCATAATGCCCAGCACTGTGCCCTCGATGACATCGCGGCCGACGCCGAAGCCACGCGCCCAGAGCGTCAACAAGGACGCACCGCTGGTGTCCCTGTGCCTGGCACTGGGCCTGCTCGCCCGTCGATCCCTGGCCACCGCGTCGCACAGCTCACTGACGGGCGTCGAGTACTTTTTGCACGGCCTCCATGCGCTCTTCAAGGGCGACTTTCGGATCACGTCGCCGCGCGACGAATGGGTATTCGCGGACATGGAGCTGCTGCATTCAGTTGTGGCGCCCGCTGTTAAAATGGCCCTCAAACTGCAACAGGATCACATTACAAATCCGGATGAGTTTCACGATCCGCTCGCCCTGTACGAGGCCATCGACAATTGCTCCAAGGAGCTGGTCATCTCGCACGAGGCGGATCCCGTCTGGCGCAGCGCTGTGCTGCGCGGCGCACCCAATTTGCTGGCGCTGCGCCATGTCATGGAGGACGGCTCCGACGAGTATCGCATCATCCGGCTGACCAAGCGTTTTCTCAGCTTTCGCGTCATCAAACTGAACCGCGAATGCGTGCGCGGCTTGTGGGCAGGCCAGCAACAGGAGCTCATCTATTTGCGCAATCGCAATCCGGAACGCGGCAGCATACAGAACGCCAAGCAGGCTTTGCGCAACATCATCAACTCCAGCTGCGATCAGCCCATTGGCTATCCCATTTACGTCTCGCCGCTGACCACATCCTATGCGGACACAAATGGCCAGCTGTGTCAGGTGATTGGCGGCGCCATAACCCTCGACACGATCAGGCAAACCGTACTCGATTGGTGGCATCGCATACGGGAACGCTGCCGCCAGGGCTGCAGCTCCGGCTCCGCCATGGAGGCATCCATGCAGCTCGGCGGCGGCGCCGGCGGCGCCTGCAATTTCGGCAGCGGCGGCAGCGTCGTCGGCACCGGCACCGGCTCCATCTCCATTGCAGGCTCAGCCGCCGTTGCAGCGGGCGCGACGAGCGTTGGCGGCGCCGGCGGCGGAGTTGTCGCCGGCTCGGGCAGCGCGCCCGGCACGGCGAGCAGCACGGGCGGCGAATCTGGCACGGATCTGGCGCCGGTGTTCATCTCGGCGCCGCTCTACAACACGCTCACCGTCAACAGCTACTACGGCCACGTCCGGCCGGGCAATGTGCCCGGCATGACCGGCATGGCCGGCAGCTATGTTGGCGATACGCTGGCCGTGGTCCGCGGCGGCCTGGCCGTCATGCCCGTCAAGCCCACCTCGACCACGCTCATAGCTGGTCTGCTTAATCGCGAACGCGACCAGGAGGCTGCCTGCTCCGGCTCCGGCTCCGGCACTGGCACCGGCTCCACGTTGCGCATGGCTCCCGGCTCCAGCACTGGACCGCGCACGCGCAGCGGCGGACAGCTCCAGGGAAGCACTCGGCGCGCCACATTGCCCATTGCCAGCGGAGCTGATGCTGCGGCCGATGCCAATGCCATGCATTCGGAACTGGCCGAGCCGGAGTCTAGTCCGCGCTCCAACAAGCTGCTGTCCGGCTCGTCCGGCAGCCTCGGCATCGGCCCCGGCGTTGGCAATATCATAACCACGCCCGGCGATTATCCGCGCAAGACCAAGGGACCCATTTGCCTCATGGCCAGCGACTCAGCCTCCGGCAGCACCAGCGCAGCATCAGCCACAGCCGCAACAGCAGCAGGAGCAGCAACAACATCCTCATCCGCAACCGCATCCGCATCGAATGCTCAGCAAACGCCGCGCAAACCGCGCATCGATATCTACAGAAAGGTCATCATTGTGGACGATACGGGGGTGAGTCAAGTGCACCTTATAATTCTCTAAACATTTTACTATTGAGTTATATTTAAGCCTCGATTTAATCCCGATATAATCCTCTCAAGACTTTTCCATTGAGTTATAAATCCTCTCAAGACTCCATATAATCCTCTCAAGACTTTTCTATTGAGTTATAAATTAGCCTCGATATAATCCCTTTAAGACTTTTCTCTTCCGTTATATTTGAGCCACTTTTAAACTAGCTTTTAAGCGGATTTAAACCTGGTTTTACATCGGGCTTAAACTGGTTTAATACGGACTTGACCCAGTTTTAGACAGCTTTCATCCATTTCATAATTTAATATCATATTAATAGACGTTCTATCTAAAAGTTATAGTCAATAAGAGGGACCCTTGTGCTCTTCAATTTCCTTTGGGTTGTAGTTTTCAACCGGTTTTAGGCTAGATTCGTATCTTATACCCCGCTTATCCCAGTTTCACACAGCTTTTCATTTAATTTCATTTAATATCATATTTATAGAATTACACTCAATTTAATTTTAAGGTAGTTTTTGACCGGCTTTTAAGAGGTTCTACAACGTTCTTAAACCGGTTTTATGCCAGTCTCATACCCTTACATTATATTAATAGCCTATCTATTGAAAAGTTATGCTCATTCAGAGAGTCTTCTGCTCTTGAGTTTCATTTAATACACTTTTACAGGTAGTTCTAAACCGGCTTTAAGGGTTTAAGAAGGTTCTACAACGTTCTTAAACCGGTTTTATGCCAGTCTCATACCCTAATTATGTCTGTTTACACAGGTTTCATTCGTTTATACCATTTAATTAGACCGTCTATTTGAAAGTTCTTGTCATCAAGAGACTCTTATTTGATGGGGTTTCATTTAATATACTTTAAATGTTGTTTTCAACCGGTTTAAAGCTGATTTTGTGCCAGTTTTATACCCGAATCACTTCTATTTCACATAGCTTTCATTCAATTCATTTCTTATTTATAGACATATATATCTTTTTTTTTTTGAAGTTGTTTTTTACCCTCCGATGGGGTTCATCAACATTTTTAAAGCTTTTTGAGCAAGTTTCTTTAATACGTGCCACGGACAAGGCCGGGTTATACCTGCTTTTGTTTATTTTTCAAAATTTTTTAAAATTTTCATATTCACACTTTCGAAAAAGAAATCAATTTTGACATAATTTTGAATATTACTCCTAAAGAGGATTTTTATCGAGCTCAGAGCTTGAATTAATCCTTGGATTAATCCAGTTTTAAACCCGCTTTGAAACGGACCTGAACCCGGCAAACTTGAGACCTTGAGAGCGTTTTTGTGCTCGCAGTTGACGGACTTTATTTAACTGGCCTTCGCTTGTAGATCTACGACTGTCTGGACATCATCGATGCCGTCGTCTGGCCCACGGATCATATGCGCGCTAATGGCGGCCGGCTCAGCTGGAAGGATTGGGAGCCGACGGCGGGAATGGTGGGACATGTGGTGCACGTATGGGTGCCGAATCACAAGGATGTGCTGTTCCGTTCGCATGTGAATCGCTGTGTGTATCTGATCGAGATCGGGGAGCACTATGTGCCCGTCGAGGAGCTGGGCCTGCGCGAATACAATCAGATATTGGGCAGCAGCAGCGAGGAGATGGCCAACTCCAGGCGCAGCTCGATACAGCGCGACTTTCACGAGTACAACATGCAGCTGAAGCTGGCCGGGCTGACGCCCATCCTGGGACCCAGCGGCAGCGGCAGCAAGATGCCAAAAATACGCGCCGTCAGCAGCAGCTCCTCCGACGAGGATGACGATCCAGCACCGACAGCTGCGGCTTCGACTGCGACTGCGACTGCGGCTTCGACTGCGGTTGCCGTTGCCGGCGATGTGGCCGACACTGCGGCCGGAGCAGCTGCTGTTTCGGCGAGCTCGCTGCCACCGGGCGTCAATTTCAATATGCTGCTCAACATGTGGAAACTGATTGCCGACAAGAAGAAGCAGGCCATCAATATTGATACCACGGAGCCATTCGCGGCATTCGATTATACGGGCGAGCTGCCGCCGGAGCTGATGCGTGAGCTGGAGGCAAGTCGATTGGCGCAACAACAGCAGCTAGAGGAGCAGCAGGAGGAGGAGCTGCGCAAGCATTTGCAACAGCTCGAGGATGAGGCGAATGCTCTCGCTGCCGAGCAGGCGGCGCAGTCAAACGTGATACAGACGCCGCCAAGCGAGGAGCTGTCGCTGGAGGTGAGCGGCACGCCCACGCCGACAAGTACGCCCACGGCGGAGGAGGAGATCAAGGTGGAGCAAGAGCAGGAGCAGGAGCAGGAAGAGGAGAAGCAGGAGGAGAAGCAGGAGGAGAAGGAGATGGAGAAGGAGGAGCAGCAACAGGACAAATTAGAGAAAGATGACGAGGATAATGGAACCACAGTTTAAAGCACACACACACACACACACACACACACACACACACACACAGAGAGAGAGGGGTGTGCGTGTGTGGTGTATATCATTTGATGAACAATTTAGCCCAACTGAAACGAATTCGGATCTAAGCAAATAAAAATAAAAATAATTAAATAATTATAAAAAAAAAAGAATACAACAAAGAAATACTTCCATGAAATCAAAGTAGAGTTTTTAAAACGACTGCGTTTAGTTTGGATAAATGTAAATATTAATTAATTAATTATACAAGCTATATATACCCTATACCCTATACCATATACCCTATACCATATATATGTATACATATACTATATATATTACATATAAAGAACTTGCGCCTAGCTATAAAATTTGTTAATATATTTAGACAGAAATTTGGCAAAACAAAAAGAGCAAGAACTAGAGGAAAAAAACAAGTTAGCTTTTTCACTCAAAATGTAGTTTAAACCTATAACAAAATATATGTATATATATATATATATATGCACATACATACACACATGTGTATGTGTGTGTGTGTGTGTGTGTGTGTGTGTGTGTGTGTGTGTGTGTTTACCAATTTAGCTATATACATACCTATATATACATATATATATATAAAGAAATTTACAAAAATTAACTTTTTGTTAGTATTAAAATGTATAAGAATAAAACAATTGATTATATATAAATATATATATATATATATATACAGATATATATACTCACGATATGCATAGCGAAAGCCGAAAAGTTGTGTGTTAAATATTGTAAAATTAATTATGTAAAAAACAAAAACAGAAAAAACAAACCAAAATGCTTCTCATTAATTTAACTAACTTTTATGAACTGCAGCATTTTATTTTATAATTTTTCTTTTTGTTTTTTTTTGTTGTCTTTTAACAATTTCAATTGCTTTCCTAGCCAATATATATATACAAAAAAAAAACAATTGATAAGAAAGAATTTATATATATATATATATAAATTAATTGAATAAACAAATCCACAACAAAGCGAAACACAAAACATACCAAAATTTTATTGTTAATATTATGTAATAGGATTAAAAACCAAACCTATCAACAAATGCATACACACACACACACACACACACACATGCATACACACATGTATATTTGTGTATAAATGTATGTACAAGTATTTAGCTTAAACCCCCCCCCCCCCCCCCCCCCCCCCCTTTCAGCCCATACTCCCAATGGGTACAGGGTATACAAAAAAAAAAAAATTTATATATATATGAAATATTACTAACTGAAATTTTAAATTAAATTAAATGTAATTTAAATGTAAAACCTAAACAATTAAGTGAAAGTCAAGAACAATTGCTGACGACGATAATGTTAATGTTGATGAATGATATAACTCCATATATATATATATATATATATATATATATATATATATATATTCGTATAAATGGATTTACTGACATTTTGAGATAATGTTTATGAATATGAAAATGTAAAGCTCTCACGTTGCCTTAATACATTAGACTGATTTTTTCTACACACACACACACACACACACACACACACTCACACGCACACTCAACTAGACACACACACACACATTGTATGTGTTAAGCACATACACACATACATCAACTGACACACATACATACATGCATATGCATCAAGCATAACTGTATCTATAGCGAGAGATATATGCATATATATATTATATAAAAAATACTATATATATACAAGACAAAAAAAAGGAAAAAAAAAAGAAACCCTAAAAGAATTCAGTTTATGTGTAAAAAAATATATGGTTGCGAGTATTTAAACTAGCTAAAGGAATATATCATTAAAGAGAGTACACTAAGTGAATACCCTGTAATGTGTGTGGCAGCTGCATGCGCTATACAATTACAACAACAACAACAACAACAACTACACTAGAAAAATGCCCAAATAATTTTTCCAAATACACAAACTAAGATTAATTGTAAAAAATAAAAACAAAATACAAAGAAACAAAACAAAAGTGAAAAACAAAAAATCGAAAGAAGAAAAAAAACAGCAAAAAGCACATGAACAAAAATTGTTTTTGAATGTTCTCCCAACCTAAATGTACAGTTATTCAGTTAACTGAAACTAGCCAATCCTTAAATAAATGAAAAAAAAAAAAACAAGTTAAATATTAACAAAAACCAAGAAACCAAGAAACTATCTACAAATGGTACAACACAGGCAAAAAAAAAAAAAAAAAAAAAAAAAAAAAAAAAAAAAAAACATATATGATATGACATGTGTGTATGTTACATACCAACATATATATACATATATATATATACAAAAAAAAAGAAAGAACATTTAAGTGGAAAACTAAAGAAAACATACATATATATTGTATTGGAACAACTATCGAAACTTAGCTGTTAACAACATTTTAATTCCCCCTACAAAAAAAAAAAACACTTCATTATGGTTTTTTTTTGTTTCTTCAGAAATTTGGTTCCATTTTTAAAGAACTTGCATATTTATAATATATATATATATATAAAGTATATATGTATATATATTACATATACCATATAAAATACAAATAAAAAAGAGAATGAAACTTGTTATACAAAAGTCAGAACTGGTTTTTCTTCGAAAACCGAGTTTATATATATACTATATCATAATAATTATTAGAGTGTGGATTTCTAGTTCAATTTGCTGAATAAGTTCACTCGTTCATTTTCTGGCCGTGAACTAAATCGGTCATTTAGTTCATTTGTTCATGAACGATGAATTCAGCTCAGCTATTCAGTCATTAACTATTCGCTTAGTTCAGTTATGCAGTCAAATCAAAATTGAAATTAAAATCCGGCTATCTTTTATGTTTATTAAGAACTGAACATTTCAAAAGAATGTATCGTTCAGGAACGGCTGAGCTGCTGAGTTCATGACCGACTGAACGAGTATCAAGAATGGTTCGTTCAGGAACGGCTGAACGAGTACACAATACATTGTTCATGACCGACTGAATAGCTGAACGAGTGAACTAAATGAGCGATTTAGTTCACTAATCACTGAATAAGTTCAGTCGTTCATTTTAATGACCCGTTCAATCGAACTTGGTCCGAACTAAACGACACAGCTCTAATAATTATAATATTTTCTTGAAGATTCTCCAAACGAGAACTGGATATGGTCTGCTTTAGCTCTACGTATCGAAATGTGGTTCAGCTTTTACTTGGTTTAGGGTTCGGTTCGTAGTATATAGCATTTTGGAACCAGTTGGAATCAGAACCAGCTGCGAACCAATTTCAAAACTAGTTGAAAACAAATCGTAAATTCTTTTTGACAATTATGGAACTTGGGAATCGTTTCGGGCTAGGCACATTTTGCCTTGCCTTAAGGTTCGGTTCCTATAGCTGGCTTTTCCAAGCCTTTCCAGAGACATTTTTCAATTATAAATAGAAAAATTGAATTTACAAATATTCAAATATGTTAAATATATCCGGTTTTCGATACGGTTCTTGGCATGATCACAATCTGGAGTTTTGGATTTCGGTTTGGATAAATATAACAAAATGTTTATTATTAAGGATTCACATTTGAGGTATGTACAAGACACGTAAATGAGTGGAAGCTGGGTGGGATTGGGACTCAAGCGGATGCTGTATCCGGTTTATTTGGAGGCCAAATGGGCGCCAGTTCGCTGAGCGCCACATCGTACAGCAGATTCTGGTACTCCTCCAGCAGAACTGCAAGCAAAGACATAAATAGATATGGAATATGGATTATGTGGAGCAGGCTTACAGTTGGGTTCGGTCTTCCACTGGTCGAAGAGGGATTGGCGCGTGTGAATCTGTTTGTTGATGAGGGCGCGCTTGAAGCGCAGCACCTTGTCGTTGAGGCTGGACCAGCTCTTGATCAGCGAGGCGGGCGTTGACTTCAGCTTGGGCCGGAATGCGGCCAGCGGCGGGCAAACGATGCCGTCCAGCAGGAACATGCCAAAGTAGCTGGAAAAAGGGAATTCAATGAATGCTGCTCTCGAGCAGCAGTTGGGGCCACTTGACTTACCAGCAGGCCTTCTCGTTGAGCGGCATCTCGACCTCGCCGAGGGGCAGCTCCCAGCCGGCCTTGCCGAAGGTGGCATTCACATAGCAATAGATGATGCCCTTGGCGGAATCGTAACGCGGCGCCGGCTCCTCGCGCACCTCGCGTATATTGCACAGCATCGGCACATAGAGAAGCAGCCATTCGGGCTCGATGGCGGTGATGCCGCGTATGAACATTTTCGGGGTATCGCCATGCTGGAGCTCGTACACCTCCTGGTAGATGATCCAGTCGGGCGGCGTTTGCTTTAGCACCGAGGAGGAATGCATAAATGCTGGCTGCTCCATATCGGCACAATTGTAGGCATACTTCAGACGACGTCGCTCCTCCTTGTCGCTGATCTCGTCGAGCGGCACCTTGCGCGCCACATGATCACCCATGCCGGCGAGCAGGATTTGCCGCAGAAAACGCGCCTGCGCATCGCTGGGCGGCTTTAGCTGCGGATCGACGCACAGCTCCACGTCGCACACATTCAAATTGATCTCGTTGGTCAGCTGGACGCGCAGCTTGCGCACTTCGTTCATCGCCTTCGAACGCAGTCCATTCGCCTCACAAAAGCTGGCCAGCTTGCCCTGGGAGCCGGCATATTCGGCAGCGCCAACGGCACGCAGCAGCACCATGGGATCACCGAGCAGTCGATAATTGCCGCTGGCCGCCCAGCTCATGCGCCGCTGATGGAACTTGTTCGACACCGGCGCCACATCCTCGTCACGCTGCACGCCCGTCTCCACGAGCAGCTCCTGCACAGAGAGCGCAGCGACCAGGCAGACGCTATAGGGCAGCAGCTGCTGCTGATTGGACAGGGCCAGCATTTTGCCAAAACGCGGCGCAACCGGAAACCGTGAGATTACCCTGCCCAGCTGGGTGACAGCTGGCGGCGTATTGCCCTCAGTGCGCGGCTCCAAGGCGCCTAGCACGCTCAGACGCTGCTCGGCGGCGACCAGCTGCAGCTGATCGGGCGGCGATGGGAACGGAAAGTGGACAACACGATCGATGCCCATGCAGCGCATCTGCAGCATAAGATCATCGACGGGCTTCTGCTGTATATCCGGCTGGCTAAAGTCCGGAAAGATGTCATTGTAAACGGCGCTCGAGTACAGCCGATAACAGTGACCCGCACTGACGCGACCCGCTCGGCCGGCACGCTGATCCGCTGACGCCTTCGAGGTGTGTGTCACCACAAAGGCGCTGACACCGGTCAGTTTGTCGTAAAGGCGCGTCTTCTGACGCCCGCTGTCCACCACGTACTTGATGTGCGGTATCGTGAGCGAGGTCTCCGCCACATTGGTGGCCACCACGCACAGGCGACAGCCCTCGGGCACTGGCTGAAAGATGCGATGCTGTTTCTCCGAGGAGAGCAGCGAGTAGAGCGGCAAAACCCACAGCGGCTGCTTGGTTGTCGGCGCGGCCAGTTGCTGCAGCTCCTCCAAGTCATCCTCATCCTCCTCATCCTCGTTGTCCTCGTGGGCCTCGTGCATGTCCGCCTCGGTATCATCGCCGGGCAGCTTGTAATCATCCAAATTGATTTTGGGCAATGAGATTTGATGTAGAAACTTCTTCTTGGACTTGCGCATATTGCGTATGCTGCGCTTCATATCAAACTCCTGCTCCTGCTCTGGCTCCGGCTTTGGTTGCTCCTGCTGGTTGGGCTTGTTGTCCTGCTGCTGGCAGGGAAAGGCGCGTCGCAGCTTGCGCACCAGCTGATTGACCTCAAGCTGGCCGGTCACAAAGATGAGTATGCCGCCCTCGGGCAGCTGGGCGTGTATCTTCAATGTCTTGCGATACGCCTCCGCCATGTAGTCGTCGGGTGTGTGCTTCTGAAAGTGTATGGTGACCGGATACTGTCGCGCCTCCACTTTGATCAGCGGCGGCGGCACCTTGAACAGACGCGTATTCTCCGTAAAGTCGCTGACACGCAACGTCGCGGACATGATGATCAGCTTGAGGGGATTGGAGCGCTTGTGGCGCAGCGGCACAATGCGCGACAGCAGACCCACCAGGATATCCGTATAGACGCTGCGCTCGTGCGCCTCATCCAGCACAATGACCGAATACTTGCTGAGCAGAAAATCGGATTCGATCTCCTTGAGCAGCACGCCGTCGGTCATGAATTTGATGCGTGTGGCTGGCGTAACGTTGCCCTCGAAGCGTATCAGGTAGGAGACCTCGCTGCTGGGCAGATTCATTTCGTGTGCGACACGCTTCGACATGGCAATGGCTGCAACGCGACGCGGCTCCGTAATGCCAATCATCTTGTGCTGGGCGTAGCCCGCCTCGTACAGGAACTGCGGCAGCTGTGTCGTCTTGCCGGAGCCCGTCTCGCCGGCGACTATCACAATCGGATGCTCATTGATTAGCTCCATCACCTGCTGCTCCTCGGCGAGTATGGGCAGGCGCAGGCGTGCCGCTTGCACCTCGGGCGTGCGATCCACAGGCACATACACGGTCTTGTGCTGGTAAGACGCTGTCGCAGCTGGTGCCGCTGCTGATTTAGGCTTGGGTGTGGGCGTGTCCGTTGGCTTGGCCGGCTGCTGTTTAATGGCAACTGCCACATTGGCTTCCGGCTGGGCTGCAGGCTCTACAGCTGCCGGAGCATCATTGTCATCGCTTTCGCTCTCACTGTCTTCCGTGCTGGAATCGTCGTCGGATGCGTCGGCATTGACAATGTTTGGATTCTTGCGCTTGGCTTCGAGTTCTTCCTGCTCCTCGATGAGCAGCTTGCGTTTGCTGCCCTTGATGGCGTTGACGCGTCTGGCGCCGTGCTGTTCCTGCTCGACCAACAGCTGCGACTGGCGCTCCTTCTTCTTGGCCAGGTACTCATCGAGCGTATGCAAGCGCTTCAGGCCCACCGTCTGCACCTGACTTATGGATGTGTATTGCCGCAATTCAGCTTCGGGTATTTGCACAGCAGCCAAGTTCTCTAGCAATTCTGCTCGCTGCAAGCAAAATGCGAACGGTTATTCGGCGTGGACACTTGGATCTGCATTACTTACGCCCTCCTTCTTCTTTTTCTTGTCCACAATGGCCTGCAGATGCTTGCGCTGCTTCTTCGAGAGGATCTTCACGTTGCGACGCTGCTCGACTTTGATCTTGGTGGCACGCTTCTGTGAGGGCAGGACGAGCGCGTTGGCCTCATCGTAGCCCGTGGAAATGCCGCTGCCGCCCGCCACATCCTCGTTGACGATTTTGATCTGTGCAATGTAATTGGTTTAATTGTTGACATCGGCATTAGCCTGAGATGCTACTCACATTCTTTACGGCGGAATTGTCGACAATGGTTTCGGGATTTCGCCGTGCCTTGGCATTGTACACCTTTTTGCCCATGTTTATGTTTCGGTAAACATTTGTTGCCAATGCCAAATGCACGTGCAGCTGTTAGGGATGTGTATCGTAACTATCGATAACTATGAAGCGAAAACATCGCAAAGAGAAAACATTGCAAGCATCGCAGTTAAATTTGATGTTTTGTCAGCTTAGCTTAAATAAAATGTACATTTAACTAGAACAAATTGCCTTAATAGATAAAACATCAATTTATGATAAGCAACATAAATATATACATGCTAGATGAATAGAGTTGGATGTCATATTTGGCCTGTATGTCAAACGTACTGGCATAAATGTCAATTGCATATATTGCTGACAGATATTTAGCGAATTTACCTTAAGCCATAAACTTATGAATCATCATTTGCACAACGCAATGTAAGTAATAGTTTATATGCATATATTGCCAAACATATGTGCATATTTGCATAATTCGAACTGGGTGGCAGCGCTGCCAGAAAGAGCAACAAAGTGTAAGCGAGAGAGAAAGAGAGAAAGAGAATACGCAGTTATTGGCAAACGCGCTCAATTTGCGCTTGAGCGCAGTGGCCTGCCCCTCAGCTGAAAACGAGCCTGTGTTTGTTGTTGGTTGTGCCTTGTTGTGTGTGTGTTGTGTGTGCTAGCTAGCCATTTACTGTTCATTTAAACCGTTAATTTAACAAAAATCTACAAAAACAAATGGCCCACGCCGCGACGAGTAAAACCGATCCAGTGCGCATTGTGCTGGCAAATCTCATCGCCGAATCCCAGTAAGTGCCCAGCCCAGCGCAGAATGCACCAGATGCTCAACGCTGACGGCTGAGACGGCTGTTGTTGGCTGACGGCTGCTGCTGAATGCTTTGCTCAATTAATTAATAAATATTGTTTATATATTTTTCGTTGTGAATATCACACACATTGGAGGGCAAATCAAAATTGATACGCGTATTTATTCGATTCGTTTATAGAACGCCATACACGCCCGAGAAGATACTACGTGAGTTTCGTGCCACCGTCGATAAGCGGCGTCCCGACCGCGAGCTCCTGTCGCTGCTCGAGTCCATCAGCTGCAAGCGGCCCAATTATCGCGAGGTGCTAGCCGAAATAACAAGCACACTCGAGCGGTAAGTCGACCGGCATATATTATACATATATATATATATATATATATATATGTGAACCCATTTCAGGAAGGATCCCATGTACGCACTGCTGGTCTTTGCCGAACGCATCAACGACGACGCCATGTGGCCCTTGAAGTACGGCAGCAGCTCGAACCTATCGCATCCGGCAAGCCAAAAGAATGTTGAATCGCCAGCCCCGTTGCTGGATGCGGCCATCCATCGCAGCTCCAGCAGCCTGCTGCAGGTTGAGGAGCAGCCGACCAATGCCAGTGGCGATCATGCGCGCAACTCGCAACTCGACCTGTCCACATCGACGCCCGTCACGCATCGCAAGTCCGACGAGTCCTTGGGCCTCGCCACGGTGCCCGTGACGACGGCCATAGCCACATATGCACGTCGTCCGGTGCCCAGCGAGCCAATTGTGCCGCGTGGCGATCTCAGCGTGGTGAGTCCACCCCATTCCCGCAATCCTGGTCCAGTTAAAGCCAGGCAGAGTTTAGTGACAGCTTTTCGGTCTGTTTGTCCTGCTCGAGGAGATGATCTCGATAGAGTTCCCGATATCGAATCGCTTCTCCTGGCTGCAACTAATATCATATATAGGGTTCCCCAGACCTGATTAATAAGCTGACCTTTCCGTTTTACAGATCAAGAAGCGCGTGCTGAATGCCGTCTCGAACAGCACGGCGCTGACAATGGGCTCCATTGATCAGCTGCTGAATAGCAGCAGCAGCAAGGCCAGCAATCGGTCCGCGGGCAACAATGCGGCGGCCAGCAATGCGGCCAGTGCCCGATCCGGTGTCACCTACAATTTGGACTCGAGTCCCGGCAGCAGTCCCTGCAACAGCCATAGATCCGGCATGAGCATTGCTATCAGCACGGGCACCAGCAATGGCGGGAACAGCAGTCGTGCTCCCAGCAGTCGGGCCACCAGCAGCGGCTATCGACCGCTGAGCAATGTCTTCCTGGATCGCTGCAGTCTGAACAACAACAACAACAACAACAAGTATTTGGTTGGCTGCAAGGATGGACTGCCGGATGAGTATCGCACACATTTGCTCTGGGACTACTACAAGGTGGAGCCGCCGAATCCGATGCCCAAGCCCGAGCTGGCCGCCCTGCCGCCGGATGCCCAGCAGCGTCTGCTGCTCACCGAAATCATCTACTGCCTGAGCGGTGTGCGCGGCAATTATATTGTGGCACTGCCCCACGACGAGCTGTCGCTGGGCCTCGCCAAATACGAGACGCGTTTTAGTGTCCATGTGCATCTGGACAAATCGCTGGCCGAAATGGTGCACGAAATACTGCCGCTGGCCTCGCACTTTATGGGCATACAGAAGGTGATCGCACTGACGGACGGCAATGGCCAGGTGAACAATGCGCTCAACGCTGCGCTTCAAAACATCACGCACGACTTTTATGTGAGTTGCAGCCAAATCCATATCAAATCCAAATTACATTCCATTCAAATGTCTTTCTACATGCGCAGATGCTGCTGCAGCAGGCCGAGGTCGAGATGCTCAAGAATGATCTGACCGTGCCCAAGCTACTCTACTATTTGCAGCCAACGATTTGGGTCATAGATGAGATCTGGACCACATTGGCGGAACTGGATATGGTTAGTATGCTCCGAATCCATTTAATGGACAGCAGCTCCGACTCCATGGAGCATATAGAAGCAGATGAGGAGGAAGAGCAAAGGTTGTCTAGACCTGTCCGATTCGATTTCCTAGATTAAGTAGAAAAATGGAAAGCTGTCTATAACTAGAATTTGTTTACTTCTCCGCAGCATGATTACCATGGCGCTGCTGTGTTGTCGCATCTGTGCGATCGGATCAAACACTTGGAGGGCGATAAGTATGCCCAGGAGCTGATCATTGGGCTGGCCAGGAAGGCGGCTGAGCCGTATATGCGCATGCTGCAGCTGTGGATACAGAAGGGCATCATTGTGGATAGCACGCATGAGTTTCTGGTCGAGGATAACGAGGTCATACACAAGGATGAGCTGCCCGAGCATTATTCCGATGACTATTGGGAGAAACGCTACACAGTGCGCACCGAATGTATACCCACATTCCTGGAGAAGTACGCGGACAAAATATTGCGCACCGGCAAATATCTGAACGTGATCCGACAGTGCGGCAAGCGTGTGATGCCCACACAGCAAATGAATCTCGAATTTGATCCGACCAGTGAGCTGCATGTGCATGTCATAAATGATGCCTACTATTTTGCGGCCCGGATGCTGCTCGATGTGCTGCTCACCGAGAACGATCTGATGGGGCATCTGCAGTCGGTGAAGCGTTATTTGTTGCTGAATCAGGGTGATTTTACCATGCAATTCATGGATGCCTGCGAGGATGAGCTGGCCAAGAATGTCGATCTGGTGCTGCCCATGACGCTGGAGAATCTCTTAGGCCTGACGCTGCGCCTATCCTCCGCACGCAGCGATCCCTACAAGGATGATCTACACTGCGAGCTGCTCACCTACGATCTGGTCACACAAATGTCCAAGATCATGAACCAAAAGGAGGGTAAGCAAATTGACAAGATAAGATGAGCATGGTTTAACTCTGAGATTTGGCTTGCAGAATACTGGAAGACCACGGATCGCCTCGACTTGAGTGGCCTGGAGTGCTTTGCCTTTACCTACGAGGTCAAGTGGCCCGTTTCGCTGGTGCTCAATCACATTGCCATTACCAAATACCAGATGCTCTTCCGCCAGCTCTTCTACTGCAAGCACGTCGAGCGTCAGCTGTGCAAGTGAGTGTGGCTGCCCTTAACACCCCATATATGCGATGCACATTAATCGAAATCCCTTGCAGAATATGGAAGGAGAACTCGATTGCCAAGAAGTTCTCACCGCATGCCGCTGAGCTGTATCGTTCGGCGTTTACGCTGCGCCAGCGCATGATGAACGCGGTGCAGAATCTCGAATACTATATGATGATCGAGATAATTGAGCCCAATTGGCATATTTTCATTGAGAAAATGAAGAATGTGGAGAACGTGGACATGGTGCTCAGCTTGCATCAGGACTTTCTAGATCTCTGTCTCAAGAATTGCATGCTAACCGAAACGTCGCATCTGAATCGTGCCATATTCAAATTATGCAAGATCTGTCTCAAGTTCTGCGAGTTCATACAGGTGCGTCCAGGGGTCTATCAATATAAACCTATATATATATATATATCGATTTGGATTGAGCTTGAATTATTGTAAATGCGCCTCCACTTGTCTTGTGTCTTGTTTCCTCGTTTCTCTCTCCTCTCTCTCTCTCTCTCTCTCTCTCTCTCGTCCATGCCTGCGCCTTTGCCCTTTTCCTCAAAATATTAGCGTTCGCAACGTTTCTTTCTCGACGCGGAGCTCAAGTCCATGGTCTGTGATAGCAGTGATGAGAATACGGATCTGTCCGACTCTGAGCCAGATATATCGGATCGCCGGCAGGTATACCACACACACGGCCACACACACATACATGGTTATATTTGTTCTTTGTTTTTATTACCATTAAAACCATCATCATTTAGCCAGACCCTTTGCATGCACCTAGTCCAGCCATTTAAGCCCAATTCATGTGGACATTTATTTAATGTACAAATCAATTATTAACTTTACTGAATTCATTAATGATTTTTGCTAATTCCTTGATTGATTGTCTCCCCCTTCGCATACATGTAGTCGGAGAGCACTTTGGATGAGACGGATACGTTTGCGGAGCGCGTGAAGCGTTTCGATCTGGAGTTTACGGGCATGCTGATATCGTTCCTTAAGCAAATCAATGATCTGGCCAAGGATAATACCGCCGATCGTTTCATGAATCTCGTCCATAGAATCAATTTCAATGGCTTCTACTCCGAACAAATGGAAAAGCTGTGCGTCAAGAATGCCATGGGCTAGTTCTGCAAAAACTAATATCAAAACAAATGAAGAAGAACAAAACAAGAAAAAAAGACAAGCAAACCGAGTATTAAATCAGACAAAACTAAAGTAATTATCAACCAAATTGGCATGCATCCCATAGATATATATACTATATGTATATATACATGTATATATACATATATATATGTGAATCCATCATCATTCCCAGCTTCGCAGTTAATTGTTGCTGAGCGTCATAATGCACCTGGTAATAACTTCTCCATTTAGTTCGTAACGTATTTAATAATAAAGTAAAATGTTTTTCCTTTTTTTTTCCAAAAAAAAAAAAATAATATTACGGTTCTTGTTTGAATCAATACGTTGAGATATGCATCAGGACAGCTCTACTCAACGGCAATGGAACCGAGTGTGTCAAAGGACTCGTTCCCAAAAGCGTAGAGTACGGCTGTGCCTGTTTCCAGTTGTGACTGTACCATGTATGTATGTGTTATCGGTTATCGGCTATCGTTGATCGATAACACGCGTTTTGAGTATCGCATCTAATAAGGAAACCCCACCCTCACTGCCATAGTTATCGTCCGCATATGACAGAGGAGAATCGAGTTCCAGCTTAGATGCCACATCGCGTTATCATCCAAGACTCATCTGTCTCCGGCTCTGGCTCTGTTTCCGGCTCTGGCTGTGGCTGTTGTGCAATTACTCGTAACATGCTGTCACTGATGTGCCAAATAAAAATCAACGTACATTTTCTTACGAGTAGTACCTACTATTTGACACTTCAGGAACGGCTAGTCACCAGATGCGCTTATCGTTATCGTTATCGCTTAAGTTATCGTTATTGTTATCGTTATCGCTGTGTCTGCATCTGAGCCAAAAGGCCCTTTCAGACTGTTATCTATGACTAGTCAAAAAATGCACATAGCAGTCGAAAAGGGCCTTTCGCTTCATATGCCACATGGCACTCCAAATTTGTAAGGTTAGCTTTTATTTAGCATAGACTCTTGGTTTTTAATGTTGGACTCGGACTGTGGACTCTTGGCTGCTAAAGTGCCTTATTTTTGCATATGCGCACGCAATATTAACACAACATATTGAAAATATCGGCCACATTAGCAACTAAGTGCCCAACAAGTCGGTAACCTCATCAAACACGATTTTCCAATCCTTTACAGCACTGGCGCCGTTTTCCAACATTGTTATTAAACTGTACTACAACTGCACATATGATTTCTAGCCTCTTGAGGAGAAGTCTTTAAGCAAGAACCGGCTCAATCTGGAAATTCAAATTGTTATTTGACATGAGCCGTACCTGAACAAGTTGGACAAAGAACAGCCAAACCCTTTACTAGGCCGAACCATATTTTCTTCAAGAAATGGTTTGTTCTAAATGCATATATCTCAAGCTAACAATTGTCTGAGCTCTGCAACTTCTGCATAATTAAGTAAAACATACCCAACTTGCCAATCATCAATCATCAGTCAGTCATCAATCAATTAATTATCTTTTATTTGTTTAATACTAATCAATTAATTCATTTACTTACAGCATTTCGTATGCTTCACAATACTGACAGCATGCCCCACAATTTTCCTAACAGCGCTGTTGTAAGGAGCTAATTGCAGCCAGTTATCGTTAGCCTCACAATTTCCTTTACAACACTGTAAAGATCTGCAGCTAGTTCTATTCGTAACTTACGCACACTGGACAAACAACTTAATTGGCCTACAGCTGCAACAGTTAGCGTTCGCTCGGCCTTCGTGGCATTTACCAACACTGAATGCATAACCAACGGTACCGCGTGCCATCGCTTAGCCTTAATGCAGATCACAGCCAACCAATTTACATACACAACTTTATTTTCACGCTAACAACAACAACAACGACCAAAATTGATGGCTTTGTTTTTGGCGCAGCTGTCTGCTGTTCAAGCCGCCCCTTCCCCTCCCGCATCCCCATTTGGCCACCCCTCCTTGCCCCTGGCTGTCTTCTGTGTGTGTGTGTCGGTTGGTCTCGTGCGAAAATGTGCCAATTTTAATTTGCCATGGATTTTCATCATGTTCCGCAGTTTTTGCACGGCCATCGGCCACAACTGGCCGTTAAGGGGCCCAGACGAAAGGACAACGACCCACACACACACACTCACACACACACACACTTACACTCACACTCACTCCCACACACACACACACACACATGCACGCACAAAAGCCAATTTGGCTTGCATATTCATAAGTACATAGGCACGCGGGTTGATCAATAAGTTATCGGTTCAAGTGTCATCACTAGCAATTAGGCAAGATTAATCGTTATCGATAAAGTGTTGTGTTATTGCAAGTGGAATTCTTCTAAATTAAACTAGAATTTGGGAATTTTGAGTGGACATCAGACGGACTTACGGCTGAAGGGCGTTTAAGTAGGTTTAAGTTGTGATATTTCAAGGTTGTGTTGAGTTTGCTTGCTAAAAATATCGATAGCTATCGATAGCATCGATATAATTATTTGAGACACGGTTGTTTGAATATAACTCGAAAACTATACGAGTTATAAGAGAGCTGTAAATGTTCGTATAGCTTATACAATTTAAACTATTTGATAACTTTCTCCAACTTATCCCTGAAATTGGAAAAAAAGCACATTTTGGGGGGGCAGGCATAGATGCGGCACATGGGCAGGATATTTCCTTCTGGTATATATATTTATACATATATAATTTTTATACATGTTCCAAATAACATATTACTTATCGAACGGCCCCGCTTGACTTGACTGGCTGTCCATGTGCATATATATATATAGATATATATATGCTTATATATGTTATATGTTTACCATTAGCCGACGTAGTTGTGGCATCGCCTCTGTCCGCCCCGCCCCGCCCCCGCTGCCGCCCCCGCTGAACCAGCCCCGCTGGCTCCACATGCAATTGGCAATTTAAGCTCGCATGAATTATCGACAATCAATTATGGTTTCTGGCCATGGCGTTGGCTTGGACACGGACATGGACATGGACATGGTCCTGGATGCGGATGCGGCCAGCTTGTGCAGCAAGAGAGGTAGCCAGTGAGGGGAGGGGCAGCGACTGTGTGTGTGTGTGTGTGTGTATGTTAATTAATCAAAAGCCCATCTATCTATCGATTGGGCATTTACTGACAGACATATGCAAATTAAAAGCATACAAGCAGCTCATTAATGTGCACTTGAAAGGCCCAGCAACAATGATGATGATGATGATGATGATGATGATGATGATGCTGCTGCTGATGATGATGATGATGATGACAACGAAATGCCATCAGGTTTAAAAAGCCAGCTTCATCTTGCATTTGAAGTCCATTTGGCATTTCATTATTTGAGCCAAAATATTTTTGGAGAATTTGCCATAAAAAAAACTTGACTAAAATTCTTGTCTAATAATAGATGGACAATAGGTTGGCAACAAGTGTGGAGCTAATTTTTGTCAAGTTTTTCTCAGTTCTCTTTATTCAGTTCCAGTTATTGAAGGAGATAATTATCCAGCTTCTGCGCTAGCTGCTCGAGAGTCGAGAGTCTGTAAAGTCGAGAGTCTTCAAGTTTTGTTAGCAAACAAGTTTTAGGGGTGAGTAAAACATTTTTTGAACCATTTCTTAAACCAATTTTTTAACTTCTTGTTAAATAACTTTTTAAAGAAATTTCAAACCACTTTTTAAACCACTTTTTGAACCTCTTTCAAACCACTTTTTAAACCATTTCTTAAACCACATTTAAAACCGCTTTCAAACCACGTTTTAAACCTCTTTTAACCACTTTTTAAAACCACTTTCAAACTTCTTTTTAAACCACTTTTTTAACCTCTTTCAAAACACTTTTTAAACCAATTTTTAAACCACTTTTTAAAATCACTTTCAAACTACTTTTTAAATCTCTTTCAAACCACTTTTTAAACCATTTTAAAACCACATTTAAAACCGCTTTCAAACCCCTTTTTAAACCACTTTTTGAGTCACTTTTTAAAACCACTTTCAAACTACTTTTTAAATCTCTGTCAAACCACTTTTTAAACCATTTCTTAAACCACATTTAAAACCGCTTTTAAACTACTTTTTAAACCACTTTTTGAACATCTTTCAAACCACATTTAAAACCACTTTTTGAGTCACTTATAAAAACCTTTTTCAAATTACTTTTAAAACCTCTTTCAAACCACTTTTTAAAGCGTTTTTTAACCACTTTTCAAATCACTTTCTTTAACAATTTTCGCGCACAATTTTGCAGTCGTTGCCGATGTCTCAGTCTCGATAACGTGAATATCTCGTCGGTTATCGAATGCTCGTACGATGAGATGTCCGCGCAATCGCAACTGGGCTGGGCCAGTGGAAACACAATTTCTTCATCCTGTTCCGGTTCCCGTTCCCGTTTCTGTTCCCGTTCCTGTTGTTGTTGTTGTTGTTGTTGCTGGTACAGCGCATCGGCATCGATGAGAACTAATCCAATGTGAAATGCTCATTGGAGATGCTATCATCAATCGCGAGGGGCTGCACCAAAGAACGCACTACAACGGGCGATAATTAATTTCGATAACGATAACACTTGACTGCGGGCTGATTGCGGCTACGTGGTTTGTGATTGCAGACACCCCATACATCTTGTATTTCAATAAGTGGCACACATACTGGATATAGGGAGTATCTAAAATCAAAGACCATATCGAATTCATGATCAGGCCCAAAAACACGAAAGCCGATTTATCGATACAAATCGAAACGATTCGCATCGAAAGTTGCTCGAGAATTATTGCCTTTGAGTTGGAACGCGAGACTCACTGTTATCGTTTTCTACATAACAGTTGAGTGTCGTGATTCCAAATCAACAGCAATTGTGAACTAATCGATTGGCTGCTAGCTTTATCGATAGGTTTATCGATAGGTCTATCGATAAGTGGGCCTGCTAAGTAAGTTAGCTGCATAACTTTCTCTAGTGTGTGCGTCTAGCTAGCGGGTATTGCCCGGCCTTGCCCGAGTCAAGTTATTTCATGTTTAATTTTCCACGCATTTTCCACCTGTTTGGAAATCAATCAGGTGGATCATCAATCAGTCAATCAGTCAATCAATCAACAGCTCTTTAAATAAAGATAATACGGTATGATAAACCGGAAATCTGTCGTGCTAGGCATATAAAAACACACACACACACACACACACACACACTCCAACACACAATGAGCTGTAAATAATAATAATAGTGGGCGTTACTTGGCAAGCAGCTAGAGAGATGCCCAAACATGAATATATATTCAATTAGACGCACCATACAAAATTGGCTGAAATCCGCCCCCCCCGCCACGCCCCTCTAGCTAGCTAGTAGAGCCCTGCCCCACCTCCACCTGCCGCCCACCGTCAGACAACAAACACGTGCGTCTGGACAATAGGCGAGATGGGGAGATCTGTGTGCGTGTGAGGCAAGCGGAATACAACAAACAATTCATTTAGCTTGGCACACGACTAACAATGGGCGGCTAACAGCCACGCCCACTACAACCTCCGCCCCACACTCCCCTCTCCACACACTCCCCTCCACTCCCTCCACACTCCACATGCGTGTTAAAAGGTAACATTTAATTGAACAATGAAATATGAAATTGCAATAACAAAAAAATTTGCAGTCGAAAATCAAATAAATTAAAGCTTCACATAGCTGAGTCTGCTCGACTGCAAGTTTACCCTGTAATCAGGTGTAATTTCCATTTCTTTTCAATTTTCAATTGAAAGTGCCAAAATGTTTCTCAGCTGTTACCCGGCGTTGCCCAGTCCAAGTATTTCAATTATTTCGCTCCGTTGCAAACTTAAAATTAAACTTAAATAACTTATTTCCATGAATTTTCCGCATTCGCGTGTGGAATTGGCCAAGCTTTGCCTTAAATCGCATGAAGTAGACACAGTGCAAAAGTTGAACTTTCTTGCTGTAAGGCTTGAAGGCGGTACTTGAATTAATCAATCAATCAATCAGTCAGACCATTTATATATATAAAATTTGATGGAACTTAAAACCCCCTCGATTTATTTAGACTTCATTTCATGCCTTTAACAGCTTTCAGCTTTTGCAACTAGAAAACTGAATGTAAACCTTAAGTTTGGGCTATTAGAGAGAGAGAGAGAGATATAGTTAAAGACTAAGATTTGAGATCAGGAGTTTAAGAATTGCTCCAGTAAAATCCAAGTTGTTCAACAGATTGTTGTCAAAACTAATGGAAATAATAATCGGGCTAAAATATATGTTAATGAAAAACGTACATACATTTAAAAATAATCTTAAGGTATATTTGAAACTGAGTTTGAACTGGTAAGCGTGTGGTCGTTGGCTCAAATCGCAAGAAAATTTTCCATTTTCATTTGTACAAATATGTAAATTCTAGTAAAAGCCCCGAAAAGTGAAACTAAACCGAAAAGAAATAGTTTGGGCTGTAAAAAGAAGTCGAAGATCCGCCTGGTTGGAGTCTGGGTTAGGGTATAAGGAGGACGGGCAACAAATGCGTTGATTACTTTTCTTAAATTTATAGATTGTGAAAAACAAGGCGTGACCTACATACACACACATGCACACACGCACACACGCACAACAAACAAACGCAATGAAAATTGGCAAAGGCTTTGCGGAACTGTTGAGCGGAGGGTAGGGGAGGATAGGAAGGGGAGGGGCGCGGCATGCCTGTGCGTTTTCATGAGGCGTTCAATTAGGTAGCTTCAGCTGACAAAATTAACACACGCACAACCACACACACACGCAGGCAGGCACGTGGCCTGGTTTTTGACTTCTTTTGACTCGCTTCCAGTTGTTGCTGCTTCTCCGGCTACTCCGGCTGCTCCGGCGTCTGCTCCGGCTGTTGTTGCGCAAAGTGGAGGCACGTGTCTCAATCAATTGGCCAACAACAGCGCCGTAAAACGGCCAAAAAAAAAAACGGCTGAAGTTTGGCCAAGTGAGCGTCAACCGGCCCGGCCAAAGGGTAAGGGTAAATGCGACGCCTGCGACGGATGTGGATGCGGATGCGCCTGGCTGCGGCTATTGATGACACCTGCCCACCTGCCCACCTTCGCACCTGTCCATCTGTCCACCTGTCCACCTGTCCACCTTCGCACCTGCCATAACAATGGCCTCCAACTCTGACCTGGTTTCGAAGCGTTTGTGTCCTGAATTCATGCTGGATATCAGATCTTTCGATTGGAGACGCACAAATATAAAGTACATAAATATATCTTTAATGGTTCGGTTCACGCTGCAAGTCAATGCCACGCCTTGGGCTACGCTTTGTGAACCTGGATATAGGATATATAAGACATATAAGATATATCAGATAAATCAGATATATCAGATATATCAGATATATCAGATATATGAGATATATGGTATACAAGAAAAATGTTGCCAGATTTAGATGCCAAACTTCTGTGTGTTTGTGTGTGTGTGTGAGTGTATGTATGTATGTTTGTATGTATGTATGTATGTATGTGTGTATGTATGTATGTATGTATGCATTTATGTATATATGTACGCATACATTTTTGATTTCTGATACAAAATGCAGACCAACCTTATTTTTCGCTGTGCTGCAAATTTAAATAAAACGAATTTATACCAAGTGCTCTTCTCCTCGATTCTCAAGAATTCAAGTAGGCTCTGCAGTTTTTCATGCCCAGCTAGTAGTGTGCAGCTTTTTTTTTGGTGGTTTTTTTTTTGGTGGTTTTTTTTTTGGTGTTTTTTTTGGTGGTTTTTTTTGGTGGTTTTTTTTTGGTGGTTTTTTTTTTGGTGGTTATTTTTTTGGTGGTTTTTTTTTGGTGGTTTTTTTTTGGTGTTTTTTTTTGGTGTTTTTTTTTGGTGTATATGTATGTATGTACATATGTATGTATGTACATATGTACATATGTACATATGTATGTATGTACATATGTATGTATGTACATATATACATATGTATGTATGTACATATATACATATGTATGTATGTACATATATACATGTGTATGTATGTACATATATACATATGTATGTATGTACATATGTATGTATGTACATATGTATGTATGTACATAGTATGTATGTACATATGTATGTATGTACATATGTATGTATGTACATATGTATGTATGTACATATGTATGTATGTACATATGTATGTATGTACATATGTATGTATGTATATATGTACATATGTATGTATGTATGTATGTATGTATGTATGTATGTATGTATGTATGTATATATGTATGTATATATGTATGTATGTATGTATGTATGTGTGTATGTATGTATGTATGTATGTATGTATGTATGTATGTATGTATGTATGTATGTATGTATGTATGTATGTATGTATGTACATATGCATGTTTATATGTATGTGTGTAAACTTCATTAAAAAATCTTCAAATCGAACTTTCCACCGAGGATTGATTCTGCAAAAGTGCGAAACACGCCTCAAATGATGAAGTTGCAAACATACGTTTTTGCGATTTTTCCACACTTGCGGATGGAATTGCCGGAATACGCCGTCATCACAAGAGTTAAGGTATTTATAGAGATAAGAGATATATATAGAGAAATCTGGCCAGCTCTTGTGTTCTGGCCAATTCGTTGTCTGTTTCAACTAAGCAAATAATCAAAAGTGAATTAAATTATTTCCGTATATGATAAAATGCCCATGCCAAAGACGAGGTCATCAAGATCGAGGAGTGGAACACATGCACAAATTGATTTCAACATTTTTTGTGGCATAATTCAACAATTCATTTGATCCTCATTTGTTGTTACAATTTTGCTTTCTTTTTTTTTTGTTGCTTTTTTGCTTTTCCATTTCAATTTTCAGTTGACAGCAGACCCCAGAGCCCAGTTCGAACGCCTGCTCGAATTACAAAACCCATCGACACATGGCCAGGGAGGCGTGGGCCAGAGGGGCGGGTCCCCTTCTAGGCAAAACATTTGAAATTTCAGTTGTTTTCGAGCTCTGGCTTGACGCAGTTGTCCATCAGCTCTCTCCCTCTCTCTCTATCTCTCTTTCACCCTGTGTCTCCCCGTCTCTCTCTTTGGGCGTGCAACAACTGTGCGCTTTAGCGCGACACCCCGAGGTGTTGACAGTCACTCGGAATGACGAGCTGCGTCTTTGTCAGAGCCACAAAAATAGTTCCGAATTGAGCATATGCGCATTTGGATTAATTTTGAATGCTCGTATTACACAAAGCTAATGGCTGTGTCTCATATTCGAACGATCCGCTCTAAGTATTCGCCCGACAAACTATACAAGCGCGGAATCTACTCGAGCTACGGTTCTTAAGTTTAACATGCAACATACACTAAACTTTGACTCACTTTTCACTGCCATTTACGTATTTGTTAATAACAAAGATTATGTTGAATGTGTGCCACATCGTTTTGCACAAAGACGGTTGCTAGGATTATCAAATACATCCGATAGCTACCGTTCAATGTACAATATGATATTGGCGCCTCTCTTTGCGCTTCTCATAAGCACATGCGTGCGCCTAAAACACGCTTGTATAACAACAAATTTGACTTTTTTTGCTAGGATTATCAAATACATGCGATAGCTACCGTTCAATGTACAAAATGATATTGGCGCCTCTCTTTGCGCTTCTCATACGCACATGCAGGCTAAGCGTGTGCCTAAAACACGCTTGTGTAATAACAAATTTGACGTTTATTTATTTTAATTATTGTTATTTAAGCATAGTTAGAAAACGCTTGGATTTTTGGACTTGTTAACTGGCAGTTAAAGTTCATGTCAATCGCAGGGCATGCCCAGTTCGGCTTCATGTGCTGCGCAGCAACTTGAAGACCTGCTGAAACATTTCTCAATTGTAGTGCACTTGTGCCTAGCGCCGCTGGACAAATGTTGACAGCCAGCAACAGCAAATGGACCACCATGCGAGCCACCACCAGAAGTTGAACCAGCCAAACCAGCCACCAGCAACAAGAGCTCTGCTTCATCATTTGCAATTATTTAGGCAATAATTACTATTGTGTCTTATGCGCACATTTTGTGCGACCAAGGGGGGGAATCTAGTGCAGGTTTCGGTGGTTGGGTTCGGTTTGGGTTTGGGTCGGGCAACGGGTCGGGCAACGGGTCGAGTCGGGTTTGGCACATACGGCATGCAACACGCCCCGACCATTTGCTTTGTCACCCTCTTGACTTAATGAGGCCTTTTTGTGCTCTTGATGGATTTTAAATTGTTGTCATCATCGCTATTTGTTGTTGTTGTTGTTGTTGCTGCTGTTGCTGCTCTCAACCCCGCCCCGCCACGTCCTTTATCGGGCGAAGAGCTTTAGCCAGGGCTAAGCATGTTGGCTAATCCGTGAGACTGCATTTTGCGGCAGACTTTTGACGCTCAAAGCGCATTTGCTGCAAATTAATTGATTAGCGAAATTCACTTACAGCTCATGCATGAAAGCATGCATGACAAACTCAGCTACTTTCATGTGACAAAACCCGAAATATTTCAATTCGGCTTTGTTTCCTTTCTAATATCTGCTCAGATTTGACATTGTGTTCTATAGAGAATCTTTTATCATTTATTTCTTTTTCTTTGAAGAGTTCTTGACATATTTCAAATGTGAAGTACCTATATAAAGTCCAATTATTTCCGAACTGAGCTTTACTTAGTTTAAACAGGTAAACAATTAAGTTTTTAGAGAACTAAAAGGATATTTAGACTGACTAACATTTCTATTAGATGAGTACATTTACATATAATATATAGGATATATGATATAGAATATATAAAATTTCTTATAATTCTTATATTATTCCAATCTCTTTGAAAGTTTAGCATATAGTTACATATTCTTCTAACAATTTCAGATGCTTTCTCAGGCAGAAGGAGGCTTCTCCGTGCTTATAGCGTATATATATTCTTGATCAGGATCAATGGTGGCCGAGTGGCCGAGTCTAGTCATAGCCGTCTTTCCGTACGTTTGTCCGTCCGTGTTTCCGTGTATTCCTTCCATCCGTCCTTTGGTCTATCCATCCGTCCATCCATCCATACCTCCCTCCAACCATCTATACCTCCCTCCGTCTATCCATCCATCCGTCTGTCTATCCGTCTGTCTATCCGTCTGTCTATCCGTCAGTCTGTCCATCCGCCTCTCCGTCCGTCCGTCCGTCTGTCTGTTCGTCCGTCTGTCTGTTCTTTTGTCGATCTCAGAACCTTTAAGAGCTAGAGCCTTGCAATTTGAAACCTAGGTCCGCCTTCTGTCTGCGCAGTATGAGTTTGTTATCGATAACTTGCCCCATTTCAATCGATAAAAATCGATATAGATATCCCGTTTTTTGAGCTAGAGTCACCGAAACTTGACTTTTAGCTACTTGAGTAACATATGATATATCAAATATCTTTCATCTTGTTGCCATATCCATCGGAAGTTGGTACAGGGTATAACTCTAGTCGGGCATTTCCGACTTTGTTAAATCATCAACCTCGTTGATTTCCACTCAAATTTTGGTGTGTGCAAGATTTATGCTACGATTTGTTAATTTCATTATCTATGCTCGCCCCCCCTCCCCTCCTCCCCAACCACTCCCGCCAACAAATGGTGGGTGTAGGGGGGGTGGGGGGCTGGGTTTGGGAGGGGTTTTCTTATTAGCATTAGCATACGCTTAAAAGCCTTTGTCTTTGGTATTTGGCAGGCGAGCGCATTAAACATTTAACAACCTGTCGTCGTCTCATTGACTTTACCGCATTGCTGCAAACAGCCCCAGCCCCAGCTCCAGCTCCAGCTCTCTCCCCTATCCCTATCCCGCCCCCACCAACGCCCCCCTCATACGTTCGTATTGAACTCTGGCAACCCTTGGGCTGGCATTGAGCTTGCGATTGGTCTCAGTTTCCGGGTTTGGGGCGCGTCTCTAGCCTATGTCAGCCTGCCTGCCACCCTCCAACCCACCCCACCCCCATTCTCCTTCCACCTTCCAGCACCCCCCCGCCCTTTTTGCAGTTGCAAATTACATTCAAATTATACGATTTTGATAAGAGGGACATTCAAAAGTTTCCAATTTCAAGTTGTGCCGCTCTTCAAGCGCGCTCTGCCCGGTTCCTGCTGCCAAAACTTCTCGGCTAAAGTTGTCGAACACACGCACACACACACACACACACGCACACACGCACACACATAGTGCGTGTGCAACAACTAGAAAGTATGGTCTAGTCAGCTGCTGCCCGACTATCAGATACTCTGTACTTGACATTTTTGCAGTATATTTTCGCAGAGTAACTCTTGTGAAAAGATGGCATATCGATATTTATCGATAAATAGCATAGTTATCGAATCGAAAAGTATAAGCTTGAATTGCGTACAATATTAACTTGACGAAATTGACCGGTCTTGTGCGGCTCTAATGAATACTATTGCCCAAGATATGCCAACAAGAAGAAAAAGCAGAGTTAAGAGATCGATATTTATCGATAAATAGAGGGAGCAATCGAATGAATAAGTATATGCTTGTGCTGCGTGTAATGTTAGCTTGCAACAATTACCAGGCGTTGCACGCATCCAATAAATAATAATATTTTTCAAGATGTGCCAAGAAATCAGAGCTTTACGATAAATATTTATCGATTACCCGGCGTCGCGCGGAACTAATGAGTTACATTCGAAATGGAGGTCCTAGCGAAATGCCAATGTCTATGATTTAATGCTTTTTCTTAATGAACAACAAGAAACGAAGCAAAATAATGTAAAAGTGGACATTTTTTCGGTTTCGGGTTTGAACCAGCGAATCAGCTAAAGCAGGAAGAAACTTTGGCTATTAAAACTTCCAAAACCTGTTCTTAATCTTATCTATCGTAGATAAATGCCTGAAAGTATAAGCTAACATGAAAAATTGTGAATTACTTTTAGATTTGAGCCAGCAACTTCTCGTTTAATGGTTCGACGCTCTTGAAACTTTGACAGTGGAATCTGCCAAAACCTGATCAGAATTGTATATAGTTAATGTATGTTTAAGGGCACACCCTTTTCTCACTGGAATACAGGGTATATATAGCAAACGGCACAGGCAGAGGGCGGGCGGTCGGGCGACAGTCAGTGCAAAAAGTTGACATATGTGCGCCCCGAGCACTTTTCCGGAAACAGCAGGGCGACATTTTTCCCATTTTTTTTTTGTTTTTTGTTGTTGCTTTTCGTTTCGCTGGTTTTATTTTTTTTTGCTGCTGAGTTTCGAGTGTATCCTCAGCATCAAGGGACATGCACTTGATTTTAGTTGAGCGTCCAGGATGAAACGTCGCGGCGTTGT
Source organism: Drosophila novamexicana (assembly GCF_003285875.2). NCBI lineage: Eukaryota > Metazoa > Arthropoda > Insecta > Diptera > Drosophilidae > Drosophila > Drosophila novamexicana. The sequence goes on along the minus strand of NW_020824924.1, from coordinate 23,576 downwards.
TGTAGCCCTTGTAGTTGTTGTTGTTGTAGTTGTTGCTGCTGGCGGCATTTCTGTCGCTGTCGCTGTCGCTGTCGCCTCGTGTCCGACCTGCTCCTTGGCGCCCAGCTGGAGCTTCGGCTTTGCGCCGCTTGCGCAAATTGTTTGATTGAAAAATTAATGGGCATGACCGGCTCATGGGTCGCAATGGCAAGGGGCTGCTTGAAGGGAGGGAGGCAGGGAGTGGGGGAGGGGGGGGGGGGGGGGTTCTGTCAACTATTCGAGTGCGGTTCACAGGTAAAGTTAGCAGCCCAACATGTTCCCGACTTCCCTCCTTTTACGCCATTAAGCGAAACGCCTTTTTACGCACAAACAGTCGCTGCCTGCCCCCTCTCTCTCTCTCTCTCTCTCGCTCTCTCTCACTCTCTGCCACACTCTACCCCTGTGCCGTCTGTCTGTGTGTATTGTAATAATCTAGCAAAATGCAAAATGAAATTGAATTTTTTAAAATGATGCTAATTAAATCGAAAGATTTAAATCATTTAAACGTCGCAGCTTTACAACTTCGTTTGTTTTTTTTTTTATCAAGTGGGAAACGTCACATACTGCCCATATTGATATGCTGTACGTGTATTGTCACCCGGCTTTGCACGGGCCAGGCGCTTTTTTTAAATCAAGGTTTATTCCTTCTAGCTTGAAGCACCATTTCGCAACCGGAAAACTCATTTCAAAATGAGTTTGAGCCCTTTGAAAATAAATTCAAATTTTGTTATATTCGTTTTCCATCAATTTTCCACACTTGTGGGTGGAAGTTCGAATCCCATTTTAGTGCGCATTTACATTACCTGAAATAACTGTCGATCAGTCAATCAGACAGTCAATTAATCAGCCAGCCAGTTAGTCAGTCAATCAGGCCAACAGCCAATTGAACAGTCAATCAGTCAGTTAGCCAGTCAGCCAACCAATCAGTAGTCAATCAATCAACCATACAGTTATTCAGTCAATCAGTCAGTCGTCAATGAGTCAGTCAGTCAAATAGTCAGATAGTGAATCAGTCAGTCATACAATCAATAAGTCAGTCAAGCCGTTAACCCTGTCATTCAGCCAGTCATTCGATTAGTCAGTAAGTGAGTCAGCCAGCCATCTAGTTAGCCAGTCAGTCAATCAGTCAATCAATCAGTCAATCGATTAGTTGCTTAATCAAACAGGTAGTCAGCAATAAAGCAGGCCTTCAAATAAGGCAGTCAATCAAACAGTCGGGCAGTCAGTTAGTCAGTCAATCAATCAATCAGAAAATTCCAGTCAGTCAGTTAGCAGTCAATCAAACCCTTCATCATTCAGTCAATCAGTCAGGCAGGTGGTCAATCAGTCTGTTTATCAGCTAGACAATGAGTGAGGCAGTCAATTAAACTGCCAGGCATTCAGTCAATCAATAAATAAGTCAATCAATCAGTTATTTAGTCAGTTGGTTGGCCATGCAGTCAATTAGCTAGTCTGCTTGTCAGACGGTCAATCAACCAGTCAGTCATCGGTCGGTCAGTCAGTCAATCAGTCAGTCAACCAATCAGTCAGTCGATCAATTAGTCACTTAATCAATCACTCAGTATTACAGTCATTCGTTCAATCAAACACTCACATCAGTCACTCAATCAATCATCAATCAGTCTGGCCAAACAGTTTCATATGAGTAGTATATAGACAGACGTGTTTATATATGAACAATACCTCATAGCGAACCAAAAAAGTCTTATTTGATATCAGATTCACGCAAATAATACTTCTCTGCTCGCTCAGAGGGAATGCCCAGTTAATAATTGGTAAATCCCATATGGAAAATATTCCGATTTATGCCATAACTAAATTGCACAATTACTTGAAATGATGGACAATTCCTGCTAACGACCAAAAAAGTCTTATTTGTTATATCAGGTCGAACAAATATTACTTCATTGCTCGCTCAGAGAAATTGGCCCCATTGTTAATGCCATGGACTTGAAACTTTGGAGTACTCGTTGATACCGCTCCTTAAAATAGTCCAGATCTCGAATGAATACATTTTAAGTGAATGCGAAAGTGCACTCAAACGAAATCTCGCCTCTTGAGAGTTAACCAAGTTCGGAAAATATTGGAATTGTTGCACTCGAAAAACTTAGTTCACGGATTCTATGCCTGGCCAATTGAATACTAAGTATATTTCAGATATTGTAAGAATATATATTATTGGCTTTAAGAAATTCTGTTAAGTCTTTCAGTCTTTCATGATCTAAATGGAAAGCAACCCAGCCGGGTCTAAGCCGAACCGGTTCGGATCGAATCTTAACTGAACCGTGCTCACATATTCCCGATATACTCAACTTAAGGTCTTCAAATTGGATAAGCGAACCAGCGTGCTGGTTCAAACCGTTTTTTTTCTAGCTTTCCCTGCAGCTTCCTTCTGTCTCTCAGATGCCTGAGAATCTGGCAACTCTCCAGATCGGTTAACATATATGTATATATATTGGCAGTATATAGACGCAAACTTCTAGTGTCGAGGAATGAACAGATTTGTGTATATAAAAACAATCCAAGTTCAAACATCGAACACGAAAAGTGAATGTCCGATGACTTTAACTTGTTCTCTATTCATAAATATTCACAAAGAGCTTGATCCAATTCGAACTGGAATTCCATTTTCTCGGAAATCTTTCCGACTAAGTTTTACTTTTTTACTTTTGATCAAAATTTATAAACTGTTAAGCTGTAAGACAGAGACTCGAGACTTTTCATAGATAGATAGACTTAGAACGATTTTTTCGATTAAGTATTTGGAATATTAAAGCGTTAAACTACTCGAAATTCCGGGAAGTGTACATATTTTAGGCTCACAGCTTAAGAAATTTCTAAGCTTTAAATCAAGTTTCTTTAAAGCTTTAATATCCGGAATATGTAGAACATCATCATCAGTATCATCAGTATATCTCAAGCAGTTCCTGTTATAAATAATATCCATAGTTCATCCAGAATTTTCCATGTGTTCCATTCGGCGAATTCAATGGAAGAATCTTAAGTAAGACATTGCAGCGAAAGCTTTAAGCTAGCCAAGGTTTCTACATAATAAAGCCCTGTGTGTGTGTGTGCGAGTGTGTGTGTGTGTGTGTGTGCGCGCGCGAGTGTGTGTGTGTGTGTGTGTGTGTGTGTGTGTAAAAGCATCTACTAGCTAATAGGCTAAATTAGACGATGACGAGGACGACGAGGACAGGCAGAAGGACAGGCAGGAGGGCAGAAATAAAGCGAGAGGGCTGCAAGGCAAGCAGATAGACAGAAGCGGTGGAGAAGGGGGGGAGGGACAGGGGGGGCAGCAAAGGCAAGAGCAAGCGTAAGAGGAAGAAAATGCCTTTAAAAGCGTTTAAGCGCAGCATGGAGAATAAAAGTGCGTTTTGCAATCAAAGTAAAAATGCGAAAGAGCTGGCAAAAACAAAAAAAAAAAAAACTGTACGGCAAGTGTAAACGTGAGGGGTGTGTGCAGAGGGGGGGTGAAAGGAGGGGGGGAGGCAGAATAAAGTAGAAGAGCAAAAAATGAGACGAACAAAAATAAAACAGAGAGCAGCATCAGCTAAATGAGTTGAAGGACGACAAAGCTAGCAAATGGCTGGGTCCTGGTGCGGAGAGCGGGGAGGGGGTGGGGGAGGGGGTGGGGGGCTGCGAATATCAAAGCGCTGGCAAAATGGTGGCAGGCATGCGAGTGGGCGGGCTCGTTGGGGGGCGGGTGGCGGGGGGCGGGCTCTGGCACTTTGCGAAGCAGCCAACCATTTTTGTTGTCTACTCTCGCATTTCGTCTTCTTCTTCCCACGCATTTCTTTGCCGTTATTTTTTCTCTCCTTCATGTTGTTGTTGCTGTGTGCACTTTTTATTCGTCGTTGTTGTTGTTGTTGCTGTGCGGCAGCTATTTGAAATTTTTTAAAAGATGCTTTTAGCGGTAAATAATGAAAAGTTAAAAAGCCACATCAATGGGATACATTTTGCTTTCTTGCGTGCCAACTTTGTAGCGCGGGGGGGGGGGGGGGGGGGGGGGGGGGGGGGGGGAGGAGCGAGTGGGGAGAGAGTGAGAGAGGGGAGAGAGTGAGAGAGGGGAGAGAGAGCGTGAGTGTGAGTAGGCTGTCCGTCGAGTGCAAAGCACTCAGCTTCATATGTGTACTTGTGTGTGTGTGTGTGTGTGTGCTCTATTTTTTTGCAAGTGCAACTGAGTAAGCCCCACAACAAATAGTTGAGTATGCTCCGCTAGCAGCTACCCTGTGAAATGCGTAAGAATTTTACGAGTATTGAAATGAGTACAAAAAAAAAGTGTCACAAGCATTCGAGTAGTATTTCAATTGGCTCTACTATTGAAAGTATTCAAATATGCTCTAGCACATACGCACTCATACTCATTAAATGCAAGCTCCATTCGTAAATAGTTTTATATAAAAACAGCAAGTCACAAGTACTTGAGTATTTATTGGCTAAGTTACCCATAGTACTCGCGCTGCTCACACTTATACTCGAACATACTCATAACAGAAAGAACTCGCGTATTTCTTGGCTTAGTTATTAATGGTACTCGTACGTATGCACACCTTTACTCATACATACTCATACTCTAACTAACTCATACTGATAAATGCATTTTCAGTTGAATAGTTCTTAAAAATACTTGAAAGTATTCGCATATTTCATGCAGCTACTCAAACTACGCATATTCGTACTCAAATACATAGGCTGAAACTTATTTTAATACAAGCATTTTCAGAATAAATTAAAGTGTAAAGATATGAGTAATAGAAAGCTCACTCATATTATATACTCACATGTACTCACATGCACTCATATTCATACGTATGCGACAGATGAGGAAAAGTATTCAAATTCTTGAACGTAGAGCGACAAGATAGATAGAACAGATAGATATTCATTTGTAATAATAGCTAAGGACTTGAAAAGTGAAAGGTACTCATTTTTATAGCATTTTCCTTTTGAATGAAGCGATACAATTTTCTCAGAACCGATAAATATCGATTAACCGTGTTTGCTTTTGGAGTATATCTAGCCTGGATAACAATATATATTTCTTCGCGCTTCGCTCAGAAAACAGAAAATTGCTAAAACTATCGCGAAGATAAAGGCAAGTGATTTGAAATTGTGCAATATTTGTCAATTCTCCTGTATCATGTGAAAGACTCAGTCTTAAGTCCTTCCAATCGATAAATATCGATTTCGAGACATGGTTTCTTGGGCATAACTCGAGGATAAGTGCTATATATACCAAACTTGGCCAAATTGGAGCCTCTGTGCCCAGAAAATTGCATAAAGATCGGACTTTAGGCACCGAACTTCAGCCAAAGCTCAATGGGGCAAAGCGAAGCAGAAGCTGATTCAACTGGTGTTAGGGTATCTTCGAGTCGTGCAGTCGCTGTCCAGAGCTACTCTTGTTCGTTTTTTTTTTTTTGGCCTTCTAGAAATGATGAGCCGAAGATGTACCCAAGCCAAGCAACCAGCTAACTAACCAAGAAGCAAACTCTGTTTCCTCGTTCCTGTTCCTGTTGTTGTTCCTGTTGTTGTTGTCCATTCGTTTGGTTGTCATTTTGGGGTTTTGGTTTTTATTTTGTTTTGCGAAGCATTTTGGGCTTTTTGCCTAGCCAAAGCCCTTGGCCGACTAGATAGAAGGAAGCCCTAATTGATGTTATGATCATCGTCATCAGCAGCAAACGAGAAAAACAACAACAAGAACAACCACATGTAATTGCTGTTATAATTGTTGTTTTTCATCTTCTTTCTTTCTTTCCTTTTTTTTGGGCTATTGCATTTTGTGGTGCACAACAAGGACAAGGCCCAAAGCGAAACGGAACTGAATGAAACGCAGCTCAATGGAATGAAACGGAAACAAAAATGCTCTCGCTGAGCAGGAGGGTAAAGAGTATAGCGGAAGGGGGGGCGGGGGAGGGGGCAACGCTTTTGCAATGGCTGCCATTTTGCTTTGGCATTGTGTGGGGCAAGAAGAGCGTTGCGGTGGGTGGAGGGGGGGGGGGGGGAGGCAAAGAGATGGGCGTTTGCAATGGGAACTCGACAAAATGGTTAACTGTAACTTGAAAAGGGAGTGAAAAGAGGAGGGGGGGCAGGCTAGGAGTGTGTGTGCATGTGTGTGTGTGCATGTGTGTGTGTGTGTGTGTGTGTGTGTGCGTGCAGATACAATTTGTAATGATACACAAATTAGTATCCTAAATGGATGCTTAAAAGCCCAACTGCTTGTTTTCTGACAACGAATCCAACTGTGCGAGTGTGTGTGTGTGTGTGTGTGTGTGGGTGTGCAAGCTACGTAAACATGTGAGTGTGCATTTGTATGCGTGTGTGTGTGTGTGTGTGGAAAACAGGTTATTGCGGCCTTTTGATGTCGCTCTGTGGATGATGCAAGCCATGCACCATATTGAGGATTCGGATTCGGATTGGAATTCGAATTGGAATTGGTAATGCTGTGTGTGTGCGTGTGTGTGTGTGTGTGTGTGTGTGCAATGCACTTAAAACAGCTTTAAAGCCAATTCGTTTGCAATAATTTCTATGCAGCTGAAAAGAACTTAAAGTGCACAAGGCGAAACTTTTCGAGACGAATTTTTGACTTTTTGCCAGGATTAAAACAATTAATGTAAAACCCAATTGGACAAATATGAAAGAGAATATATTTAGATATGTTTTTTTTGTTTTGTGAACCAGAGACGAATTGAATACTACAGAAATTGAAGGAACTGTCGAAAATGGGAAATATTGAGGAGAAGTATAATTTAGTCAGCTGCAGGATCTAAGGAAGAGTTAAGTGTAAGAAGAGTAGAAAGTAGAAGGAAGGACGATAGATACAATTTGGGATATTTGAGTTAAATATTGCTAACTTTAATTACCGAGCTTAAAAACCTCATTATGATTCGAGTAGTATTTCATTTGGCTCTACTATTCAAAGTATTCAAACATGCTCTAGCACATACGCACTTATACTCATGCATACTCATTAAATGCAAACTCCATTCGCAAATGGTTTTATAAAAATAACTACTTACAAGTACTTGAACACTTATTGGCTTGGTGACTCATAGTACTCGCACTTGTTCACACTTATACTCAAACATACTCATCTCAGATTGGGCTTGACTACAAGATATGATATCAATTTATACCACTTGCGGGTAATATTGAACCAAATCTTATGCAAAAATACAGACAAACCCAAGCTCAAAGCGAATCAGCATTATAATAAAACATGTAAAAGTGCTCTAGTCGGGAGTGTCCAACTAGAAGATACCCTAAATTTCGAAAAGATGGGGCAGAGTATCCAATAAGTGAAGACTTCTGCAACTGTTTATGCTCCAATATGTTCCACATCCCAGATTTGGCATTCAAAGTGCTTATAACTCCGCGATAGGATCAGAGGAGCGCATGTTAATATCGATTCTTATCGATTTGAGGTGAGCTATCAACAATTTAAGACAAATTCCGAGAAAAGGAAAAAAAGGAGATGTCTCTTTTTATGCGTTACACATTTTTTGACAACATTTTAACGCTCTACAAGGATATAAAGAACTCATCAAATTTAAAGTATGAAGTTTGATTATACAAAATAATATTTTGTATATCGTACGCTTCGATAAACTCAATTCGATTCATGGTAAAAAAAAAACAACAAAGTTAACATTTGATTTGTGGCTTGAAACCCAAATGAAAATGCTTTGAATTAGTTTAAACAAAATGTTTACTGAGTGTTGGTTAAGAGCTCGCGATGCAAGCGGTGCTCGAAAACGATAGACAGACTCGATAACAAGCTGTGCTATCGATAAATGTGCTTGCCAAGTGTCATCGCTAGGGAAGAAAACGGCAATTTTGCTGCAATTTAAGCGGCCAATATGGAACCCAGTGACCAACAGGACGAGGCTGACATTTGGCCTAACGGTAAAGCCGCAGCCTTTAAGCCATATGCAAGCATATGTGTGCGTGTGCGTGTGTGTGTGTGTGTGTGTGTGTGTGTAAAGCAAGTAGATGAAATCATTTCGAGCAAGGCAGAACCCCAATGCTGGAAAAGCAATAAGATGAAAAATAAACGAGAAAAAAAAGCAACACAATAAAGAACAAACAAATGAGAAAAAAAAGAGAAAATAGAAATGGAAAAAAAAAAAATAATAGCTGAGGCAGCTTCAAAGCAAAAGCCGGACAGACGCGCCCACACAAGGCGGACAAGGCGAACGGGAATGCGAATGGGCGCAAGGACGAGGAGGACGAGCACGGCTGGAGTGGGTGGAGGGGGGCTGGAGGTGGCTGCAGGCTGAGCAGCTAAACGGCACGAAACGAGCGACAACGCTGGCGACGCTGGCCAAAGTCAGTTTGGCGCAGCATTTTGGGGCCTTCGGTTCAAAAGTATTGTTTTAAGGATTCCAGAGAAAGCGGCGCGCAACTGCAGCGCCCAATGCCGCCCCAAAAGAAACTGCCAAAGAAATGCGGCAACAGCGCCAGCGCCGATGCCGACGACGTCGACGTTGCCGATGCCAGCGACAACGTCAACGCCAGGCTGCCACATTTAACGAACACTAATTCATTGCGCTGGCAGCGCAGCGGCAGCAGCAGCAGCAGCAGCAGCAATAACACCAACAACGGCCACAGACATGCTCAACTCCATTTTGCTGCGGCAGCTACGCGCTGATTGGTCAGCGCGTGTGCACTGGCTACGCGCGCGCGCCAGCCAGAGCGAGACAACCATAGTGCGCGCACTGCAATTTGCTGTCGCCATTGCTGCTGGCTTTGCTGGGGCAACATTTTCATTTGATGCGCGTCGCTGGCAGCGGGCACAACACATTTGCCGTGCCACATGAATTTCGCTATGAATTTTGCTGTGTGCGAACAGGGTATGGCCTGTGTGTATGTGTGTGCGTGTGTGTCTGCATAAGATTCCAATTGGAATGATGACAGTTTTTTACAGCAACTTAATGAGCAGGCAGCAGGCTATCTCGCTCTCGCTCTAGCTCGCTCGCAAGCTGGCTTGCTGCTGATCGTTGCTGACAGTTTGACATGCACTGCCGCCTGTTAAACTGTGTCAAACTGTGCGTGGCGTTGTTTTATTTTGCTGTTGCTGCAATTAATTTGCGCACTTTCACTGCGCCGCAAGTTGGCAACAGCGACAAATTAGCCACAGTTGCCGTTGTTGCGGCCAAATGCAATTTCCCAAGGAAGTGTGTCAGACATGTGTTAGTGTGTGTGTATATGTGTGTGTGTGTGTGTGTGGACGGCTCAAGTTGGAGCAGGCAAAAGAAAACTTGCCAGTCTAATAGAATAAATGTTGTTTCATTTTGTTGCGTGTGTGCGAGCGAGCGAGCAACAGCAACAACAACAGCAACAACAGCGACGAGCCTTATTGGATCAACAGAAACATGGCATACATATGGACAGCTGCTCGGACGCGCACACACACACACACACACACACACACACACACACACGAAGACTCACGCAGGGCACCGCTGACGCCGCCGCCGCCGCCGACGTCAACGTCCACGTCTGGGCAACAACTAACGAAATTAACCAAGCAAGTTAAAGCGAGACAGCAGCAACAGCAGCAGCCGACGCGTGCGTGCGAGCGAGCGCGCGCGCGCTTCAAACGACGCTAGCACAAAATGGCGCATGCTGTCGCACTCGACACGCGCGCAGCGTTGCCAGACCAGGCGGCGGCGGCGACGACGACGACGTCGTCAGCGCAAGTTTCATTATTTTTCAAATTATTAGTACGACTAACGATTCGTGGTCTCACACACGCACACATACACAAACACACGCACACAGCACTGCTAACCACCAATCGTTCGCGCGCAGCCCGCAATTGTCCCCACAAGCCAAGAGCAACCCCCAGCAGCAGCAGCAGCAGCAGCAGCGACAGCGACAGCGACAGCAACAGCAGCAGCAGCAGCAGCTGAGCAGCGCAGCGCAGCGCAGCATCGTGCTGAGCACATGATCCTTAATTTCGTTATAATTTTGTATGTTGCCTGAAATTGTATATCATTTTAAGTTTGATCGGCCGTGAATACATACCGTGTTGTGCGTGCGACAACAACAACAACAACAACAGCAACAACAAAACAATTCACAATAGTTGCGACAATTTGGCCAGCATAATATAAAAAACACATTTGTTTAGATGTGTGCGTGGGCGCTGGCTTGTTGTTGTGTTTTTTAGTGGCGTTTGGTTTGGTTTTCTATCATTTTTTTTTTGTGCCGTTATTTTTGCACGCCGTCGCCGTCGGCGTCGCCGCTTTTTTGCTTTGGCAGCGGCAACAAACCAACAAAACCAACAGTCGCTGCAACGGCTTTAGACATAACGGTGCCACAAAACGCGACGCCGCATTGTGCAAATCCAACCACAACAACAATAACAACAACAATAACAACAACAACAACAACAACAGCAATAATAATAAAACAAAATAAATAACAACAACTGCTTTCAATTTTTTGCATGTGCATTGTACGCAAATCCAATAAGAATTTTGTATTTTTTTCAAGTGCCCAAAAGCCGTCGCCATTTGCAAAAAGTGTGCGCGCGTGTGTGTGTGTGTGTGTCTGTCTCAAGAGAGCGAAGAGCACGGCAATAATAACAAAATGCATTATTTGCGTTAAGTGCGACGACAACAACAACAACAACAACGACAACTCAACGAAGCTTAGCTTCAGGCTGGCCAATTAAAGACAAGCGCACGCGGCGCCAAATTCAAAAAGTCATTCACAAACTGAACGAAGCGCAAGCTAACCTTCAAGTCAATTGGCGCAAAGACGACGCAAGAGAAACACTAAAAAATAATAAAAATAATAATAATAAAAAAGAAAAGAAAAAAAAACAAGCAAATTGAATCGAGCGTCGGTCAGCGCATCATTTTAATTTGCATTTAATTAAACAAATTTCATTTAGGGAAACGTGCGCGTTCGCCGCGTTACAGCCTCCAGTTGGATTATTCAATAGATTTCTTCAAAACGTATATCGATACGCAGCGTTTTTACGCCGGCCACAAATTGGATTTCAAACATCAAAGTTGTGCCGGCGGCGCTGCTGGAGTGCTAGGAGTCGTCGGCAACACCAACAGCAGCAACACCAACACCCAGCAGCAACAGCAGCAACAGCAGCAGCAGCAGCAGCAACAGCAGCAACCGTTGCCAGCGAACGGCAGCAACAGCAGCCACGCCCACAGTCACGCACACGCCCTAGCGGCCGCGCACGCACACCAGCTGCACGCGGTGCTGCCGTTGCAACAGCAACAACAACAACAGCAGCAGCAGCAACAGCTGCCGGCGGGCGCTACACCACATCAGCAACAACAACAACAGTTGCAGGCAACACAACAGCAGCAACAACAGCAACAACAGCAGCAGCAGCAGCAGCTGTTGAGCAGCAACAGCAGCAACGGCGTAGGCGTGGTCACGCCCACATTGTTAATAGGCAACGGACCAGGCTCGTCGGGAGCAGGTCATACGATAGGCACATCAGCCGCCGCCGCCGCCGCCGCAGCAGCTGCGGCCGCTGCCAGCGCCGCATCGGCGTCCGTATCGGGCGTTTCAGCGGCATCTGTGGCCAGCGGCGCGTCCCTGCCGCACGTGGCGCCGCACAGTCTAGGGCTGAGTCCGCAATCGAGCGCCGATTCGCAGCAGTTCAACATATTTCCGGCCATATTTAGCCGGCAGCTGAACTTTTCGGCGGCCGGCGCTTGCGGCCAGGCGGCCAAGCTGAGCATGGACGAGCTGCGTCCGAATCTGGTCGGTGGCCTGCTCGGCCTGCAGCAGGGCCTGCTCGAGGATCATGCCAGCAGCATGCAGCATGCAGGCGGCGGCGGCGGCGGTGGCGGCGGCGGCGGCGGCGTACCGCAGGACACGAAATTCATGTCGTTCCAGGATAATCGCCTGATGGGCATTGGCGGCGCACACGAGAACCGCCTGCTCAGCTTGGCCACGTCCGTGCAGGATACACGCTCGCCGATCACCACGCTGGACAAGTCCTCCTCCTCCTCGCTCAACCATCAGCGCAAATGCAGCAGCACGCCCGAGGACTTCAGCGCCCTCTATTCGGGCCTGCCCACGCCCGGCATGGACTCGTCCTCGCACCATCATACGCCGGCCCATACGCCGCCCTCGCGCCTCTCCGATCACACCATATCAGGTAAGCACATTAGCCCTTTTGGGCAGAGCTCTTAACCCATTGTCTCCACCGCTCTGGCCACGCGTCCGGGCCAAGGATTATCGCCTGCTGCTGCTGACCCGACCCGACCCGACCCGACCCGACCCGATCCGACCCTCGCGCTTGCCCTTTTTGGCGCACATTTCAATCGGCTTATCGCAATTGTTGTGACACCCAAAAGGCATTCAAATTACAAGAATACAAGAGTACAGAAAAATAAAACTCAGCTGCGCCTGGAACACACATCCTTCCAGCAGGCCAGCAGGCGAATGAATCCTTTAAATAGCCCAGCTTTGTGCTCCTGCGAATATTTGATGAATATTGTTGATACAATGAAACTTTTCTCGAAATACTCTCGACACGCCTCAATTCTGCTTCTTCTACTCTTTTGCCCCCAGACAATATATTCAAAATCCAACCTTCTGTAACTTCATTGTTTGTAGCCCGAACTTGTTGAAATTTTCGGCGCTTAAATATGGCACAAAAAAAGTGTGCATATACCAAGGCGCGCGGCTATAGCTTATTCAAATCCGATTATGCCAATTCCTGGGCAAATAGTCGAAAGATATTCAGAAATCAATCAATATTCCAAGTCTTTGTAGACGAAACGAGAGCAAATTTGTCAGTTTTGGTCTGCTTAGCACTCATAATGCTCGAGTTGAACTTAAATAAACATATCTCAAAATCGATATTTATCGATATTATGAAAATGCCAAGAATTATCGAAGAAAAGCAGGCCACATTTGATATGGGAGAATGTTAAGAACAAATTTCAAGGTTGAGAAGTTTATCGTCTTCCCGATCAGGAATATATATAATATATGGAGTCACAATTGACTCCTTTATAAATACATATATATAGAATATATATATATATATATATATATATATATATAGTATATAGGAACAATCACGAATTCAGACTAATTGTTCCCATTGTTCCTATATAACATTATGAGACGATTCTTTTAGGTACTTAGAACAAAGTGTTCATTATGTTCCCAGCCACGGTATATAAATCGGTTTATGGTGTTATATAGCATATAGGAACAATCAGACTGAATTTAAGACTATTTAAATGATAACATCATAAGTCCATTTATATGCCATTGTTGGGATATGGTAAAAACTTTGATCTGAATAGCTTATGGCATATCTTTTTGGAGCGATTCTTCCTTTAGGAACCTGATGTTATAGAATTTTGATTTGAATACGAATTTGTCTGTTTGTTAGAAGCGAATTTATGTGTCAATCGCTGCGTTTAGTTATGTTTCATTTGAAGTACTTTTCTGAAGCTTACACAAGCGATTGTTCCAATGGCAACTATATGATATGGAATATATAGTAGGTGATAGTCCAATATGTGAAATAATGAATGCAAGTTTGTCAAGAAGCTGATAGACAAATGAATGAACCTGATTAACAAGAATTTATATATATTATATAAACTAGAAGGCGACTTCTATCTATATCTTTTCTATCTGTCTTAAAAAGAACTTTCAATAAATTCTCATCGACCGATCGGAGATGATGTCGGCATTTAGACTCAGTTCTTTTGCTAACTACGTTTTATGTCCTGCTCTCAAAAAGTCTCTAAGTATTTGGAAATTGCCATAATTAAAATGTGAATGCTCAGAAAAGTTTGCCCAATTCTGGAAGAGTCCTTTAAATTAAACCTTAGAGAGAAAGCATTAAGCAAATAGTTCAATGCGAAAATGTTCTTCAAATGTTTCTGCTATGAAGCTAAAGAAAGTATTGCAAGAGTAGCATATTCTCTTAATTATTTAATACTAATTAAATAATTAATCAATTACGTTTTTCAATATTCTCCGGGATCTCAGTAGTTATTTTCAAAAGTCTTGATAGAACAACTTCATATAGATTTTTCTGACAATGTTGATTTGTACAGGAATAAAAATTGGGGAAAAAAATCTTACAGACAGATCTATTTAAATCGCTTTAAGTAAACTTGATTAACATTTGTGACAACATCCGAAACGCAAAACATTTTGCAGGAGAACAAAATCGAAGTTCCTTTTAAAACAGTGGCCCAAAAGGATAAAGAACTGATTTTCCAAAGATTAGGGGTATTCCACTTTTAGTTAAATCGAAGCACTTTTGAAAAGACGCTTTCTTGACGCTTGATCCAAAGTTCCGAAATAATATTCAATCCTGAGATCTTCAACTGCTTTAAGCTAGATATACTTATTTGTATAGAATCAAATATTATGAATCAATTTTCAATATTTAGCAAGAAAACGTATAAGAAACTACAAACGAACTGAGCCGCTTTGATCTGGCAACGCTGACAAGAACGCGCTTATAATTCGCAATTGGTTAAGGCAATTGTCCTTTAAAGGCAACTCGAGCGTCTTTGCAGAGAACTAAGAACTAAGCTTGAGTACGGCAATTGATAGATATACAATATAGAGAATTCTCAATTGATTGAGGCAATAAGCTTTTAAACCGAGAGTTTTTGCAGCTGAACTTGAGCACAGTTTGCCCGAGCTAGTTATACAATAGAGTTTATTTAATTAAATGCTTGGAGGATCGCTTTTGAGAACAGAGCACAAAAAACGGAAATGTGCAAAACAGGACACGCGCTTAGCTATTTGACCTTGTTGGCCAGACCTGGCCGCAAGGTCAAGAGAGCATAAGAGCGAGAGAGAGAGAGTGGAAGAGGGAGGCAATGAGACTGGCTTAACATAAATAAATGGCACCTTTACGCCCACCTGTGGGCGGGGGCAAAATGGGTAGCGAGCACTTTTGTGTGTTATTCAATTAGTGTGAACCGGCCCCAAAAATGTATACATAGTTTAAATTTTGTTAACGAGCTAAGCGCGCCAATTAAGCGCCAAGGCTGGTCAGAGGTCAGAGTTCAGAGGGCAGCGGCTCTGATGACTTCCTGCCAAGCCGTAGCTAAAGCTGTATGCCCGCCCACTGCTCCCTACTTGCGGCCAGCTTAGCTTGCGCTTTGCGCTTTGACCTTTGGCCGTGTAATTTGCCGCCTTTTGGCAGCAGCCAGGTGGCAGCCAGGTGGCAGGCAGGTGACCCGGCGAACGCCAGCTCGATTAATGTGGCAGAAATTTGCATAAATTATCCCATATTGCATATTCATGCGACCCGGCGACGTGACCCAAAACTCTGGACAAGTAGACGTCGTCGTCGCGATGTCTTGTGGCCGCACTGCGGTCGCCATTCTTGTTGTTGTTGTTCGCCTGCTCCTCCTTTGCCCTTTCCTCCTCTTCCTCCTGCTCCTGCTCCTTGTTGTTGTTGTTGCTGGGGCATAATTATGCAACAAGCGGGCGGGCAGGATAATCGTTTGCCGCATATTAAACGCCAGCCAGAAAACAGAAAACATTAAATTCGTGTTGCCTACTTTTCGCTTCAAATAAATTACCCGGCGGCGTCCAGCTCAATTAAATTCTTTGTAAAATACACACAGACAAAGGAAACTTGTAGAAAAACTTTAATTATTCATTTAAAAAAGTTGATTACTTTCGCTTTTTTGTTGTAGAAATAAAAAGTTCTTAAATTTGAACATTTTTGCGTGATTTGAGCCGGCGACTTCTCGCTTGCTGGTTCAACGCCCAGACATCTAAGGGTTATAGGCCCATAGAGTTAAATAAACAAGCATAAAGGGGGAAAATTTGAACCAGCAACTTCTAGCTTGTTGATCCTAGCCACAGTAATTCCCATACAGGCTTATAGGACAAATAAAATAAAATGGGATCAAAATAAAAAACATCAGCTCGATTTGAAACGGCATCGTCTAGCTATAAGAATGAAACATTTCTGTTGGATTTGAACCAGCGACTTCTAGCGACATAAACAAGCGTAAAAATGATGATTTCGAAAGTATTTGAACCGGCGACTTCTCGTGCGGCGCGCAGACATTTAGATCACAAAAAGTTAATTAAATAAAAAACCATAAAAATTGAGAATTTTTGTTGAATTTGAACCGACAACTTCTCGCTCGCAGATCCGACGCTCAGTAAACTTAAACTTACAACTTTGTTCGCCATTTTACCCCACTTGAAAGTTGAATTCTGTCGAAAACTTCTGCCTCCTGATCGCCAATCAGTCGGGCAGTCTTTTTTCAATCTTTTATTTATAGATAATAATAATGTTTTATGTTTTATTGCAGCCGAAGGTGCATTCAAGAAACTCAAACCGGAACCCAACAGCGGCCTGTCAACGGTTTCCGCCGGCATCACATCGCCCGGAAGTGGACTCTCCTCGCTGAGTCAGCATGCCGGGCATACCCCAACCACAGCATCCTGCCCAACGCCAGCCAGACGAAGACATCGAACCACATTCACACAGGTCAGTGCCAGGCTATACACACATATGTATATATATATATAATGGAGCTCATCTACATACATTAGGGGTATTCCCTGCTGCGCTCTCTCTCTCTCTCTCCCTTTCTCTCTCTCTCTGCCTGCCCCAAACTCCCTTTTGCTGTTGCACGTAGTGAGAAATTTTAATTAGATTTCGTGAAGGTTACGCTTGTAATTAAAACTTTGGCATTTTCCAAGTTAACGACGGGCTAACAACAACAACAGCAAGTATCTTTCCTCGGTTGTTGTTGTGCCCCGTCTAGTTACAGCCTAAACGAGGCGATATTTAATCATGATTAGAAATCTAATCAGCAGACGCGTCCAAAGTGCAAACAAGTGTTGCAAAACGTACGCTGTAGTGCTGTAAACAATCCGTTTTTCGATCTGAAGCGTTTCAAACAACTTTCCTTGTTATCAAACACTTGCTTCAAAAAAGCTGAACCGCACGAAATTTAAGATAATAAAAACAATTTTTTAAATAAAAATCTTTAACTTAACCTAATAAAAGCCAACCAGAGACATGTTAGACACAAACTAGTTGACAATTTCGTATAGAGCGCAAATTACGTGCGCGTCGGACTCTATTGTTCGATTCGTATCAAATTTGGAGCGCATAAATAATGCATATAATTATTTGTAATACCAAAATCGAAGTTTATAGCTGCGAGAGTGAATTTCTTACAATTGTAAGGGAACTGGCAGGTATTCAAAAGCTATGCTTAAAAAACGTTCATCTCAACATCGATATATATCGTCATCGGTCAGATAGTAGAATATATCGATGACATAAACTGTAAACTCTTGCCGCGCTTAGCTTGAGAGAATATATATCTTATATTCCCAAGTCTACAGCTTTTGCATTGCTTAAATTGAATCTTGTAAATTGTCAAGTTAGTATTCTTTTTCCCTATTCTATATATTTATTTGGCTTTTGGCGACCTTTCCATTTTATTAAAAATTTGTTTAGTTGAAGGACTTCGAGACAGCTAAACAACTAAGTCAAATATCGAAGCTTGAAGTATTCTGTTTTTCTTATCTTCAACATCGATATAACTTGAAATACATATCTTATTTTCATATCGATGCATATATCGCTTGAATCTCATAATTTTATATTTATTAAACTCCTTGAAAATTATATGAAAATAAAGCTAAAGCCTGTATTCATAATTGTAGAACATCAGCTTTATGAAGCGAATCTTAAAGAGAGCTCAAATTTTTAAGCGAAGCACTCAGATATCTAATCGTTAATCAGATTTAAAGTGTGACCATAGTTACTAACTCCAAGCTATGGTCACACTTTAGAGTTACTAGTTACTAGCTTCTAGCTATGGTCACACTTTAAAATTACTATTTACTAGCTCCTAGCTATGGTCACACTTGAAATAACTGTGTAATTAAAGATCATACAACTCGTTAAGCTTCAGTGTGGCTCAAGCAGTCGATAATTCGATAACTCTTAAGGCCATCGACAGCTCTGCATAGACTGCTTTGACAGCCAACTAAGCTCCATTTGCAGCCCGTTTAGCTGAGACAGCTTAAGGCACAGTATTAGTATTTTTTTTCTTTCGTTTTTTGTTTCGCTGGTCACTTTTCAACACTGCTTTCTAATGGAAATTCGGCAGCTTGGCAGCTCTGAAACTTTTGACATGCCCCAAAGTAGGCAACACAATTTGCATTTCGACGCTGAAAGTGAGCAATGGGAATAGAAAATGTTCTGGCTCCGGCTCCCCCCTCCCCCACTGTCTTATTCAGCATAAACAAGCAACAAAAAGTCAAAAAAACAAAATTAAAGAGTAAGGCAGAGAGAGAGAGAGCGAGAGAGAGCATGTATTTGCGTGAGTGTAGCTTATATAACAACAAATTAGCCTAATTAAAATCCGCTTAATTTCAGGAACAATTAGCTGAACTGGAAGCTGCATTCGCCAAATCGCATTACCCGGATATTTACTGTCGCGAAGAGCTGGCGCGCACGACAAAGCTAAACGAGGCCCGAATACAAGTGAGTACCAAAAATACCCTAGAAATATGTAACGAAGAGTGTGCACGATCGCCAGCTCTACACACATGGAAATTGTATTTCGAAATAACTTTTGAGCTTTTCATCTTATTGAAGATGGATTTTTATACCAAAGATGAAGGGTATTCCCTTTGAAGTGTCAATTGTGGGTCGATATTTATATATGATACTTATCGATTTTGGTTAAGTTCATCGATAGACATAAAGAAACTTTATCTGAGAGCCCAC
Organism: Drosophila novamexicana; assembly: GCF_003285875.2. NCBI lineage: Eukaryota > Metazoa > Arthropoda > Insecta > Diptera > Drosophilidae > Drosophila > Drosophila novamexicana. The sequence continues at coordinate 4,810 of NW_020824924.1, read as the reverse complement.
ATTTCAAGTCAAATAAAAATAATTTAGATGTAGCTACTTAGAAGTCTTGTGTTCGTCGCTCTATCAAGCTAGCTGGTCTTTCATTCTATAATGAGGCCAGATAGATCAGGAGTTACGTAGATTGAGTTGGTGCAAAGTCGATAGACAAAGTTATCGACAAAAAGTCAACTTTGCTTTCTTCTCAAATCGATGAGTTTTAAACAATTGGAAGCTGAAAATCCATGTATAAAGTTGTCGATAAAAAGCAACCTTTGCTACATCTTATATTCTTGACGCTACGTTCAAAACTTGTGCCTCTAAATCAGATGATCGATATAAATCGATGTATCAAGTTATCGACAAAAAAGTCAAACACATGCTATGTTATATAATATTTGAAACTATAAATTCGATGCGTTTAACAAAATTGAAAGCTGAAAATCTGAATGTATCGATATACAAAGTTATCGACCTGGATTGTAAACTGAAAATCGATATATATCGATACAAAAAGTGCTCTACAAAAACGGAAACATATACTGTGTTTTATATATGTTCAAGAAGTCGTTGAGAAATCAAAAACTAAAAATCGATATATATCGATTGATAAAGTTATCGACAAAAAGTAAACGTGTGCTGTGCTCGATATACAAAAAGTCTCTTTTAAACTGGAAGCTGAAATCGATATGTATCTTTGTATAAGAAAGTAGACAAAAAAGTTAAAAGGGTTTTCCGAAAGTATAAGCTGTAAATCGATATGTATCGATAGGTAAAGTTATCGAGCTGCGCGGACAGGGGCTGATTTGCAATTTATTGCAACAGTTGTTCAACTGAATTGGTCTTTGAGCAGACGCATTCGCAGCCAGCGTAGGCAATTTGTGCACTGATGCGATTTAGGGCCAACCACCAAACCCCACCCCTACCCCCTCCACCCCCCCCCCCCCTCTCCTCTCGCCCATCCTTTTTAGCCGACAATCCGCCGATGATCTCGGTTAGACGATTAGTGCGCGATTATTCCAATTGAATGCTTCGCTTTTGGGTGTCGCTCTAAAGTGCTCTCCGGGCGACACGGCGAGCCTAGTCGAACAAGCCGACCCCCGGGGCACATGTGTGTGTGTGTGTGCCTCCGCCCCCCCGCCCCCGTCCATGCCCCTGGCCCCGCCCCTGTGTGCGCTGCGACTCTGTTGCGCTTTCAAGTGCGCCGCGGTAATAATTAATTTATAGTTTTTATCATGACTCGCGAAACAAGTGAGTGCAGCGGGTGGTGCCGCCGACTTCGCTGTGGTTAGGGTTGCCGACTAGGGTTGTCGAGCTCTATTCAGCACCGACCCTCCCACTTCCCCTTCTCATAGCAGGGCTAAAAGTGGTGCTGAGAGCGCATTTCATTTTGCCATTTGAGGTGTACAATTACATGTCACAAAGGCGGCTAAAATCACAGATTTTACCAGCAAGATTCCCCAGCTGAAAGAGTCCTGGCTAAGTGGAGCACACACACACACACATGCCTGGCTGGCTGCCAGCTAACTATGAGTGCATTTTTAGCCATAGCTTATTCATGACGCGGCGTAAAAGTTGTAAAAGTGCGAGAGTTTCGGCAATTTTAGTGTTGTAAAACGTTAGAGAAAAAGGCTTTTCAGGCACCCAACACATGCAAATTGGCTTGAAGAGGCAGCAGAAGCAGCATCTCCAATCAAATAGAGTATATACTATATTGTAAATGTTGTGAACATTTAGGTACTCTTTTAAAAGTCAACAGCCACAACGTCTAGTGTTGTAAAGGAATTGTAGTATAAACCGTATAATAGTATTATACCAAATAGAAGCTGGTCACTCTTAAGGAAGAAGAATGAGAAGACATGAAATTAAGAGAAACGAGAAATTCGAAAATAAAGAAGTTTACAATATTCGTGATCAGGGCGAGGGCGAGTTCTCCCATAACATGCATGTGCATACGATTTCCTTATATCGATAAATATCGATTTTGAGATCTGTTTACTTAAGCTAAGCTCGCGATAAAATGGAGCTAGATGCAGCTAATTTGGGTTGTGGGTTCTTCTATAAAATATACTTTTTGAATAACTCCTCGCACTCAGACCTTGCATTGTAGAAAACTCATTTCAGGAGTTAGAGCCTTGCACTTTGGTATCTATGCACTTTTGTAGGCCAACTTGAAGTCCTGAAAGTTTCATTAAGATCGGACTGTGAATAGCCAAGTTAAATGGGACTGCTTTATGCATATATGATCAGGAGCAGTATCTGCTTCTCGAAGCTCAAAGCTCTTCTTATAATTCTAGCAAGCAGATAGCTATCACAGCCGGAACAGCTTTTGCTTTGCATTTGCTCGAAGCTCTTTAAAGTGCTTTCAAGCGAGAGCTCTAGAGAATTGTGCGCAAGGGCAGGGACAATGCATAACTATATATGGCTTGATCTGATAATTATGTGCGCAGAACAAACACAACTGATTGAAATGTTAACAATCTAAATCTGAATCGGATGAGGGGGAGGAGGAGGAGGGGTTGCGGATTGCGGATTGCGAGTCGAGGGTATCTTAAAGCCGATGGCGAATCAGGACATTTGTTGGCGATCAAATGACAGGCAAATGCCGGGCTATTAGCACAGCATAAACCATATTTTTCTACAAATGTTCAAATATTTACACACGCCAACCCTTGTCTCGAGGACTCGAACCAGCGACCGCAACCCTCAAATAATATAGGAGCGAGAGAGAGAGAGGCAGAGAGTGAGACAGGTTTTCCTTTTGCCGTTGGTAATTTGACGAGTGCGCTTACAACTTGACTCTGGCACTCACTTAACAACAACAACAACAAGAACAAGAACAAGAACATAATTTGTGAGTTGGTGTTGACGAAATTTGTCGTGGGGCGTCTAAAAAGGCGTTGCCAGCCACATCTGCTTGGAAAATTGCATTCCCCAAACAAATATCTCTCATTTCTGGTGCTCAACTGAAATTCGAATTTGTCATAGCCCAATTGCAATTCGAAGTAAAAGAACTGAAAAACTAGCTAATCTAGCTTTAAAGTCAGCTGGAAAAGAGCTAACAGGCAGTTGACTTCAGGGTTTTCATGCTACAAATCAAATATATACCGATTGTTCCTATGACAACTATATCATATAGCAATTGTTCCCATAGATATGATATAGATAAGATAAGTTAAGATGAGATAAAGAAGAGCAAGAGTCCTCTAGTTAGCAGTTACCCTTAAAGCAGCCCTTAGCTTACTTCTACACATACCCAATAAAAGCAGAAAGAAAGAAAGAAGATCTAATAGCCTGGCAAACATTTGCCTTTTGCAGATAAGTCTGAAGCGAGAAGCTCGCTCGTAAATGCTGAGTTTAATGAAAACCTACTTTTGGACGGATCTTTCCTATGGCAGCTATATGATATAGTTGTCCGATCTGTTGAGCATAAAGATATCTTGCTAAATCATAAAGTAGTTCATACTTGAGCCCATTTTTCGGCCGATTCTTCCCATACAGCTATATATATTATATAGAAGTATGATCTTGATAAGATATGGCTGGATATACTTATATAGGTAGCATTGTTTTAATATTCAATGCCAGTGTTCCTCTAGATAACTTGATAAGCAAAAGATTAGTTTTTCATGCAAGAACCTACTTTTCGATTGTTCCTATGGCAGCTATATGCTATAGTGTGGTCCGATCAGACATAGTACTGTGTTCTATATAACTTTTTTAAAGTTTCAAGAGGATATCTATTAAACTAAGAGTCTAGTTCGCATAGAAATAGACAGATGGACGAACATGTCTATTTGAAGTCGGCTCTTGATGCTGATCTAGAATATATATACTTTTACCCTATTGGATCGGAGCGTTACACATTCCACAACAAAATTTTAAGACCCTCACACTCTACACACTCTTCATAATAAACATAGTTAAGCAACAGCTGTGCTTCCTCTTCGCTTCTGCTCCTGATCATATATGCATAAAGCAGTCCCATTTAACTTGGCTATTCACAGTCCGATCTTAATGAAATTTTCAGGGCTTCAAGTTGGCCTACAAAAGTGCGTAGATACCAAAGTGCAAGGCTCTAACTCCTGAAATGAGTTTTCTACAAGGCAAGGTCTGAGTGCGAGGAGTTATTCACCAAATTAGCTGCATCTAGCTTGTTTTATTCGCGAGCTTAGCTTAAGTAAACAGATCTAAAAATCGATATTTATCGATATAAGTCGCTGGCACAGACAGACAGGCAGACGTCTGCCTCAGCTCGTCCTGCTGATCAGGTATATATATATATACATATATATGTATATATAGTTAATGGGATTGCAGATGCTGCCTTCTGTCTGTTAATTGGATTTGCAGAAAAACATTGTGCTTTTTTGCCTGCCCAATTTCAATTGGGCCCGGGCACAAAAAATGATTAACATTCATGCATTTTGCCAATAATCAAATTATGAAGGCCCGATAAAAACGTTTTATATGCAAGCGATATAATAGGGCATGCGTGTAAACAAAGGCTTTTGTGGGGACAGGGGAGGGGCAGGGGTAGGGGGAGGCTGACTTATAATGCGATGAACAATAGCTGGGCAAAGTAAACAAAATGAGGGCCAACAGAAACGGACTCATCTCGAATGTCTGTTTATCGTTTTTTTCTTTGTTGTTGTTGTTTTTTTTTTTTGTTATCGTTTAATCGATTCGGCATTGTTTCTAGCGAATTCAAATGGGAAATATGAAGCGTGACAAAAAACAAAATAAAAAACTCAATTTGCTGCAAACTGGCTTTTTTTCCAGGATATGTTTATAAAACAAAAGCTACTTTTCATCAGTTGCAAAGCGAATTAAA